>NC_040020.1:27657356-27735099 GCF_000972845.2 Larimichthys crocea | reverse complement strand
CTGAATTCCTGCTGCAGAGTCCTTCATGAGTAAACATAATTTAAACCAGCTAAGTGAGAAATTAAATGAAGTAAAATCAACCTTGACGTGTCACAAAGGCTTAAAAACGGCATTGGCAACTAACTTGCATTATGTAATAACGTTTATAAAAGAAAATCCCTTTTTTGGTCTTTCACAAGTCAAATGCAGACACAGTGACTAAAACATGAAAGTCTTGTAGTCCCTGTAGGCGTAATTGAGACTTCAACATGCGACCTTTCTTATGGTTACTCATAACTGAAATGAAAAGTGTTAGTAAGGAGGAAGAATAAGGGCACACTGTCAGGAGCACAACGCCGCCTGCCTCATGCAGCATTTAACAAGTCGATATTCCCCTCCCCCCACATCCCCATCCTCCCCTCACACCAATGTGCTGTTTTAACCAGCTTCAACCCCCCAGATCCTTGTTTAAGGCGTCATTTCACTTTAACTCAGATGAAGAATATCTGATTTTTTGCCTCACAAATAAAAACACATTTAAAAACCATACTTTACTGCCCACGTAGGCCTCAGTCATCATTTCCATGACTTAAAGCTCAATGGTAAGGACACCTTGGTGATGATCATTAGTAAATCTCCCACAGGGACAGCCTGTGTATGTGTCTGATAAGCAGCTGGGGCCAGAGACCTGGGACAGCTCTGCAGAGAACAGAAGAAGAAGAAGAACAAGAGTGGTATGTCGGGATGGAGGATGCAGCTGTGGAGACACTAAAGCGCATCAATCACCCTTCCAGGATCGGAGCACTGAACATGTTCACACTGTTGTCATCAGTCTGTGATGTTCAGCACGTTCCACGAGGTATTTTTTGTGAGTTCTGTGTTTAATTTACTTTTTATTTAGGATTACCACTTTCTCACTTTATCTATATCGACTTCAGTTAGTGCTCTATGAACTCACTGCCAGTAAACTTGCAGGTGGATTAGCCAGTTATTCACATGAATGGAATGAATCAGCATCAAACTATATAAAACTATATAAAACTATACAAATATATATATATATATATATATATATATACACATATATATATAATCTCAACGTCCATCTTCATACCAACTGTTGGTCAGTGGTGTTTTGCTTGGGTTGCACTCACCGCTGGTTTTACTGGAACAACTTTCTACAGAAAAAGTAGTCCTGACATAAAGTGCTGACAGGAAAGTATGTTGATTTGAACAAAACAAACAAAACTGTTTACCTCCACTGATTTGCGTGGTGGCAAAAATCTCAGCGAAAATCCGGTTCAACAGAGTAACTCACCCTCAAGGCCTAAATATGACTACTTTTCTATTAAGAGCTATCTCTTTATATCAGAATAAAATCTAATTATACATCTAAAAATAGAAGATATAAGAGCTGGTTTGATGGAAATGAGTCTGCTCGTAAGTGCCGTTAAGGTAACGTGGTTTAGGAAACCAGCATGGAGTGTGCAACTCTTTAAGGCAATCAGTCACGTTTTTCTAATACTGACAGCCTCTGATCAGAAACCAGGCATGCAAACAAAAGCTGTAGTGTCATCCCAAAAAGCTCTGCTAAGAGTAAATAAATATTAATAGTTATATTTACTGATGTTCCACATGATGTGCTTTCTTGGGATTCATTTGCACAGACTAGAGGCTGCCCTCGCGCCACTCAGCAGTGTGCCATGTTAGTAGAGTTAAAGTAGATGAGCATCATCATCGTCACACCGACTCTACCTACTGACCCATGAAAAATTCAAGTTAAAGACTTTTGGTCCTAATTGAGTGTTTGAGGCTCTTTGTGTTCAATAAACAGTCGAAAACAGCTGATGACCTCTCCTAAAACCGGGACAATGACAGCGCCACAATGACCCCGCCACTACCTCGCATTTACCACATCACACACACACACACATACACACACATACAAACAAACAGCCTTGAAGGCATAAATCCAACCCTTTGCTGCTGCATAAGATGCTGTAATTCAGGTTGATGTGTCAGCTTCAGCACAGAGGAAGAACTCCTCTCCATGCAGCGACAGACAAGATGAGATGCCGGAGGCTAAAGATGACGACGTGTCTGTTTGTGTTTTGTCTGCAAATTGATGCTCAAGTCATGAGTATGGAGGACCAAAGTGTTCAATATGAAATAAATTAGGCATGAAATTGAGAAATAATTCATTACTTTTTAAACCTTAGCTGACCACTGTGAAAACATTTTATGTCTTCACAACAACAGAATTCATCTTATTGCAGCTGTTTTTTTTTTTAATTTTTTTAGCTTAAATGTCTTTTTTTCTAACAGATTTCCAAATGTCCATTTTAGTTCACCCTTCATCAAGTAAAGCAAACAGCCCCTGAAAGATTATATTTTCTTATTTTGTGTACACAAAAATCTAATTTTAAGACTACAGGGGGTTCATAAGAATTTTTTTGTCTCTCAATCAACACAAAGAGAGCAGAGCCAGTTATGTGATTGGTCGTCTACTAAAACAGACCGAAGCAACATCCGATCACTCACTCTGTCCTGTTTGTCTGTATTGACTGTACGGAAACAGTTTGAAATAAAAAAAACAAACTTATTGTGAAAAGAAGCAGGATGAAAGAGCTTGTTGCTAAGAGTGAAAAATGTATTATGTTATTTTCCAATTTCATGGTTTCTCTGAATTTATTTATATTATTATTTATCTCTTAATGTCCTATTTATTAAATATTGAACACATTGGGTCTGCACACATGGCACTTGACTGTCGTATCCTAACTAATATATTATTTTCACTGTAACTCCCGTACCATTTCTGATTTATAACTTTTAACAGCAGAGACTAAAGCTAATGTTGGTTCAGTTCACCCAGTGATTATTCTCGCCAGGCCTCTGTGTACCTCAGCTTGAACTGGCCCATATTCCACGACTTCTCCATCTACTGTTATTATCCCTTTGGGCGTATATGGCTCTAGCCTGAATGCACGCACCTTAGCGTGCACCAGATGTTGACAGTTATTAGCCAAATGTGTACCCTTCTCCATAGCTAGGAACATCTTCAGTAGTGCGGCACGTGATATTCCCGCTCTAACATAGAAAAGATGGATGACACCTTCATCCAAAGTGGAGCCTGGTGCTGCCATCATGTCCTCTCCCAGGTGGGACTGGTACATAGCCAGTACGAGGACAAAGTCTTCCTCCTGCACCACCACCCAGTCGCTGGGTAGCAGCTGGTCCAGAGGCGGCAGCAGGGAGTCAGACGGGCCAGTGAGGGATATGTTGGTGCTTCGAGAAGGCGTGCTCTCCACCTTCCTCACTTTGAGGGAGTTGTTGGAGTGGCAGGAGTTGTGGAAGGTGTTCACGCGGGGAGAGACTGTGGACGGTCGACCCGGCACAGAGGTTGGAGGTTGATTGTTGCAGTGCAGTGTCTTTTTATTTCTCAAACCCTCCTCGTGTTTGGGCAGGTCGGTGGCGGGCAGGTAAGCCAGCTTGCCCTTGTAGACGCGGAGAGAAGCAAGCCTCACCAACGTGCAGACAGTGAAGCGAGCACTTCCAACATGACGGTACTTCTCACTCTCTATGTCCACGTCCGCTACGAAGCCCCAGGCTAGCGAGAGGAAGGAGAAGACACGAGGGCAGGAGGAGAGATGAATGCAGACCAGGTCCATAGGAGACACAAGACCTTTACACATCAGGAAACCACAGCTGACTAGAAGCTCCTCACTGGACACCTGCGGCGCTCTGCAAGAAGGAAAGATACTGAATGTGAAGCTTGATTCCCAAAACAAAACAAGAGCCATCACAGAATTACTTGCCCTTCAGGGTGCTTTTCAATATTTCCGACCAAATGCACTTGAATGTGTGACAGGTTGTGTTTACAGCTTCCAGACTTAGACTTGAGAGCCTGTCTTTAAGGCAGCAGCAGCTCTAATTAGATGGTCGAAGGTCATGCCCACTTAGTTGGCAGGGATGCACCAGATTCAAAGTGGACACAAGTCAAAAGATATTGTAAAAAAAAACAAAAAAAAAACGCCTGAACCCAAAATCACGACTTAAAAAAAAACCCTTTTCCAAACAGTCCAAAAGAAAGATTTTTCATTTACAAGGATATGAAATAGCACTTTCTCACAGCATGTAGCTTTTTTTCAGCATTGAAAATAAGAGGCAGACACCAAAATAAAAAACTGGAAGGTAATATTTTTGGGTTACAAAGTGGGTCGAGGCTGATGTGAGCAATAAGAGGTGTTATACAATTCTGTGGTAACTGTGACCTTACTGTGTAATGGTAAAAACACAGAGGAGAGAGGAGGGTGAGGAGGTCCATGGATCTATGCAGGGAGTAGAGGGTGAGGGTGGGGGAGTAGAGGGTTCAAAACGGGAGGCTCTGGGACAAATCTCTGAGGTGAGACAGAATCAGCTTATGGGCCTTCAGACATGACAGGCGAGTCCGACAACAAAGACAACCCCATCTGGGAGAGTGGAGACAGGGGTGTAAGGTCATGATAACACACACACACACACACACACACACACACACACACACACACACACACACACACAGATTTGCCTGCTGTTACCACCCACAGCCAATTACATTGAAGAACGGATGTCTCAGTGGAGTTTACTGGCAGTGGCCCTGCAGATATCTCCATATTCATCATCCTGAATTTATTCACCAGTCTCATATCCAAATAGTCTCATCTACATTTTTACGGCTCTGTTTGTTTTTAATCATTGTCTATAAAAAAGGTCAAGAAATAAAATGATTTCCAGCACTGCAGGTCTACTTTTACTTAAGTACTTAATTACAACACTGAGGTATGCGCATTTTGTGTGTTTCTAGTTTCTGCTACTTTATACTTTTAGGCATTGCATTTTAGAAGGAGAGGGATGTACTTTTTACTCAACTGTTTGGTCATGCGCCTTAGTTACTGGTTACTTTTCATATTTAGATTTCCAAAACTGTAACTGTATATCAACCAGTTACAGTGAAATGACGATAATGTCATATAAAACAATATATCAGTCACAAGAGTCACTTTCCTGCTGAGTACTTTTGATACTTATGGTAACTTCTGGTCTGCTGTTAACAAACTGCATACTTCAAAATGATCAAGGACAAGTCAACATCTGTCTAAAACTGTTTTCTGAACATCACTGCAGGACTGATGTGTTGGACTTTACTTTGAGCTACATGTACATAAAAACGGGCAGCTGAGTTTAAATGAGCTCCTCATATTTCCAGATCACCTGCACGTATTTTGTTGTTTATGCAGTATCTGTAAATCACCAGGGGAGGGAGACTGTCACTCACATCAAAGTGTCTCTCACCTGTCACTTGAGACACCATCGACCTTTTGTATGATGTTTCAGCTCGGGCTCATGTTTGTGCACAGAAACACATTAAAACCACACTCAGCGAACCTGTTCACCGCATAATACCTGATACATTCTAGCTCATTTCTAGTCTAGTCACTCGTTTGATCCATGTAGCCCCAGTGAACCCTACATTCACCCGGGAATAATGCCGAATACACTTTAGCCAGGGCCACTGCAGGACAGCCTGCAGTAACCAGAGAGAGAGAGAGAGGGGAGGAGAGATATTTTCTGGATGCCCCGGGAGTGTGAGAGGAAAGTAAACAATACAGAGTCTGGTCCCTTCCTCTCATTGTTGCTACTGGTCTAGCTGGAAGACCATTGTTTGACGAGGAGCTGACTGACAGATGTGTTCGAAGCGAGGAATGAATGTGGCTGTCTGCTGAAGACTAAGCTAATTTATCATTTATTTAGTCATCAATCCCACTGAGAAAAAAACTGCAGCGCAAACGATGTTTGGTAGACAGCAAGCAAAAAAAACAACAAATACACTGAGATACACAATCACAGAGTGCCAACGAAATAAAGCAGTAAAAGGGCAAGTTATACCTTATTGTGACCTACAAATAGGAGAAACTGTTTAAAAAGGAAGTCATAGCACTTTATGAGTTTTTAAATTTCCCATGTGACAGGTGGCTTCAGACTAGAAATGTCAGAAACCTCTCAAGTCCAAATTTATATGAGGAGCAGTCTGAGAAGCAGTTAAACTATACAAGGTACCTTCACTCGACCACAGGAGGAGAGGATCTGCAGTGAAATAACAAGAGATTCATGACGTATTATGTGCTGCTGACTGTGGAACTATCGGAGGTGTCACAGCTGAGGAATATTATAAAACACATTAAGCCTTTTGTCTTCCATTCGTCCTCTGAAGAAACTCATATCTAACTCTTATTTTTGTGTACTTTGTTTTTATATCTTTAACCACGTTGGACGACAATATTGGTCTATCAATATTTCACCAACTACTGGAGTGAATCCTAATGACTTTTGTGATCCTTGACATTTCAATTCGTTGCTGTAAAACTAACAATATTCCCATCTGCTGTGCTTTGTGTTTAGCCCTGATTATCAAAGATAAACTCAGCGTCTGTAAGGTCAGACTCTTAGTTTTGTTTCTATAAATCTTGCTGTCAAATACACAGCCTCTCACCAAAAGTCAGCTGGGATAGGCTCCAGCCTCCCCATGGCCCTGATAAGGATAAGCGGTTACAGATAATGGATGGATCTTCCTGTTGTAATTAAAGTAAACGATGTACAGATTTGGATATCGTGGAAGACTTCTGGCCCTGGCTCTTTCCTCGTTTTGTTCTGTCCTTTAACTTCTCCTTTGTGTCCTTTGTTCTGGCTGAATCCAAACAATCACTCAAATGAGCAAAACATGAATTATTAATAGATGAGATAAGTGCATTTTACACTGAAAAGCACCAGACGGCAGGTCCATGTGTGTCTGAGGCTGTGTTATACAAAGAATACTGCTATATATCTATTCTCAAAACAAACTAAATCTATTTACTTAATAATTACCCACCCAGTAGTGCCTGGAGCTGCATTTATAATATTTATATACAACTAAGATACTGTACAACGTCAATACTACAGGCTCCGCTGAAGTACCACAGACTCAGAGGCATTATGGCATGTCAGGACTACTTGTATTGACAGCTGCATAAGTGTCCTGTTTCTCCTCTTTAAAGCACAGGTAACGCTGATGACTGACGAGGGGGGTGAGCTTATATTTTTAGAGCAAATCTTTTGACTATTTACACTGTTTGGCTTAAAGTACCTATAGCAAAATCCTGTTTAAACCAGATTTGCAGTATGTGCATACAGTATCCATGCAATTACACCTGAAATGAGGTGGCACAACTGGTCAGACTGGTTTCTGTGGAGCTCTGTCAGTTACAACGTCTTTAAATGTCTTTACTCAACCAAACAGTCCAAAACCTAAAGATATTCATATTTACTGTTAGGTATTAATCATTGAAGCTCTGCTTCAGTAAATCTACTGGCACTTCACCCCTCTTGAGATGTGATGTGTGTGCAGCTGTGAAACAATATCAGATCTACAGTGCTGAGCAAATCAGCCTTTAACAAAATAGATTAAAAGTTTAGGAACGGCTTAAAAAGTTAAGTGTCTCGATGCACTTCATGAGGTTTTTAAACCAGCAGTATCACTGTATCACATAACTACAACAATATAGTGCCCAATTCAGCATGTGGCTCACCCAGAGTAGTGATGTATGGATGCAGCCAAGGCGTTTCCTGATCCACCAGGAAGGATACCAAGCGGGATCTGGATGGCCTCTTCCCAGTCTGGTCTCTCGAGCAGACCATTTATCACCTGACAGACACAGAAAAAAACAGCTTTGATCAGATGGATGGACAGAAATACATTAGTTACATTAATAACTGGGTAATCAATCAATTAATCGTTTAGAGTTAGGGTCTATGAAATGTTAGAAAAATGTTCAAATTTCCCAAAGTGAGGGCTTCAAATCACTTGTTATGTCCAATAAAAAGTCCAAAACCCAAATATGTTCAGTTTACAATAATATAAAACAAAGAAAGGCAACTTGAACCAGAGAATAGTTGTGAGTTTTTCCTATAAATTGATCTATTAATCATTAAAACAGTTGCTGCCTAATGTTCTATCAACTGATTAATGGATTGTTTCGGCTCTTTATAATGTATATGCATCTTTCTTTAAGTTTTTAGTCACCTGATATCTTCACACATTTCAATGTATATTTTACGTATAAATACACAGTATTTATATTGTGTATGTTGGCTTAACATTTCAGTTTAACGTCACCACAGTGTGTTGACTTTACTCCAATGTAAAGTCAAACAGTGTAGAATATAATGAACACAGTGATCATGTGTCTCTCTTCACCTCAAACAGAAGTCCATCTCCAGACATGATGACTAAAGCATCCCACTGCGACAGGTCGGCCTCCCTCACCAGCTCTCGGGCATGATTTTGCCTCTCTGTAAAAAAATACACACATATAAAACGTCTATGAAGTATTATACTGTGATTGTTACAGTAAAAGAGGAAGAGAAGGTCCTGTCAGCTTCCTCCCTCACCGGACAGGTCAGAGGTCACGGTCGGCTCTCATGGTGTGAGGCGTGAGAAACATTTGGTATCTCGTACAGGTGTTTGTTATCTGCAGCTCAAGTTACACGAGACACTAATATGCATGTTATTTAAATAATGACTAAAAGAGGATCTCGGGTAATACAAGAGTCCTAGTCATTCCTGTCTTCTTTCCTTTTTCCCCTCTCTTGCCAAATTAAAGTATCGCTGTGCAGAGGGAAAGCTGATATATGGTCTTAAATGAAGCGTCGACTACGCTGCCAATTAGATCAGAACAACTAAATTATCCAGGAGCACTCTGTCAAATTAATCTGAGTCTGAATAATCTGATGAAGTGGCGCCTCGTTGAACTTCCTCTTCAAGTACGACACAAGAGGAACACTGGAGCCAGTTTCCATGACTAGGACAATTAAATATGGGGAAAAAAATGTAATTTAAGTAATTAATTTACAAAAAATACAGAAAAGTATATTTTAAAGTGCAAGTGCCAAACTACCTACAGTATTAACATAACTTCAACAGT
The DNA here is from genome assembly GCF_000972845.2 of Larimichthys crocea. Classification (NCBI taxonomy): domain Eukaryota; kingdom Metazoa; phylum Chordata; class Actinopteri; family Sciaenidae; genus Larimichthys; species Larimichthys crocea. The sequence goes on along the minus strand of NC_040020.1, from coordinate 27,726,118 downwards.
ATCATGTTGTGGCTTTGGACTGCAAACAGTGTTTATAACAATGGTCCATTCCTTCCTAGAAGTTTCGTGGAACTTTGTAATTTGTTATTAGACTCTGGAACGAAGAACCTTTTTGGTGGAGGAGATCATCACCCTGGCTGACACGGCTGTAGCTACAGCTGTAGGTAGAACCTTTTAAATTTGTTTCTGCCTGTTAAAAGGAAGTTTTTCCTTGCTACCATAACCGAGTGCTTGCTCATGGTGGAACTGTTGGGTCTCTGTATATAATATTATAAAGAGTACGGTCTAAACCTGCTCTGCATGAAAAGTGTCATGAGATAACATGCCACTATATAAATAAAATTGAATTTAATTTAATTAATTACTTATAGAGAAAATTTAATTAGTACACGTTCAATGAATTCCAATTAATTGCTTGCATAACCTAGATAGAGCTGCAAAGTGTGTTACAAAATGTACTGTAATACAACCTTTTTATTGTAAAACTACAGACCGATTGTATGTTAAGTGACTTGGAGGACATAAAAAATATTTTTTACAGACCAACAGAACAAGTGATAGTGCTCGATGTGAAGTTCAGTTGTGCCACACGAAAACACAGATTTCTGTAAATTTGATTGAGTAAAATATTCAGCTCAGTGAAACTTCTTCATCCCTTTGAACTTTGAAAGTCTAATTAAACCTGTTAATCCTGTTATTTTTCATATTATCATCTGATACAACACAGTCTCTCTACACTTTCATACCATTTTCCTTTCATTTTAAAAAGAGCCATCTATGGTGGAATATTATTACTCATTATTATGATTACATTTTCTACAGATGGCAAGGCATACCTACTGCACAACCTATATGAGAATGAGGAAACAAGAACCAAACGAGTAGCTGGAAAAACAAAGCAAAAAAGGAAGTAAGCAAGTTTAGCTGTGAAGCTGCTAAAAGTGAATAGTCTCTTGTTTGTTTTTCATGCAGTACGTATGAATATTATTTTTGCCATATGGTAACTCAGTGCTCTGTGTGTTTCTAAGATGAATAGATATTTCAGCTGCTGATATTTTTGACTAGACTCAGTTGAAAATTCCAGTTTTCACACGTGGACTTTGTTCAAGATTGAGTAACGAAAGATGTTGGACTAACAGTCAAGGACTAACAGTGAAGTCACACAGTAAATCTATTCTTAACGGTAGGACTGCCAGGGGTCCCTACTTACCAAAACTGCCAACGGCTAAAATGTAAATGTACCTGCTATGTACAGTATATCGTAAAACTATCTCTGTAGTCCTGCAAAATCTGTGTGAACCTCTACACGTTGCCACTTGTCACTTTGATCGTGAAGGTGACACTTCTCTGTAGTGTATGGCTACAATAAAGCCTAGAATTGAATCTATAGTATACAGTATAGTTTAGAGAATATTATAGATCCAAGATGAAACTCTCTTTGGCTGAATACGTTGAGCATCCAGGTGTTTGATTGATTTGCATTCATATTTTTTTTTCTTATCCATATCGAAGTTTTGCTGAGGACGCAGACTTGATGACCCATCTTGAGGGTGGTTACATAAATTCATCCAATCAGATGTGGTTTGAGGATGACTAGCTAACCCGCCCAGCTTGTGTGTACCTTGCAAAGCAATATCTTAGTAGGACAGTCAAATTCAGCAGCTCGGGTGAGGGAGGTGAGTATAGAGGTCAACTGCCATGTCTCTCGACAGCTCTGTATCTCCCTGTATTCACTAACCTGTGACCACTTTTAACGATCCAATCACATCTGATTAATGGCTGAAATATATTGTAACCAAACCTCATCCATATATTTGGTTTACTTGGACATATATCAAATGACTGAAGCTAAAAATGCTCCTATTTCCATTTCACTGTGACAGACATCGTTCAATATTTGGGCCGGCTGTAGCTCAAAGCTGCTTGGGACTGTCACATTACAACATCTCTCCCAATTACCACATGTCTATGAGTCCTGTGTGTTTATTTTGGGACAATGTATGTGGGAGATTAATAAACTTGTTACCAGGGTTTACTAATGAATCATCTCTCAGTGACCATGTTCTGTGTAAAAGCTTATCATACTGATAAATGTACAAATGAAGAAGTAGTACTGCTTGTGAAGTCAGATAAATTATGATATGATCGTGTTTTATTAATAAATAGTTTTACCAAGTTTTTTGCAGACTTTGAGAGACCTGAACATGAGTTGTCCTCTTTGGTGTCTCTACCATGTAAATAGCTACCTTGTTCTTCATTCTTCACTTTAATGCTGCCATTGTGTTAATGTCCTCACCCAGTGGAGAATAGCGCACACACACACACACACACACACACACACACAGTCCCGTGGAGAGGGATCTGATTTCTTGGCCTCTCCTCTTCTCTTCCCTTTCCTAAACTCTGCAGGATAAAGGAATCAATTCCTCCTTATCAGTCCAGTCACATCACATTTTCCTATCTATGCAGAGGCGGTGCACGAAAAAGCATTGAAGGGCCGCAATCAGCAACAAAACTGTGAAGCAGGGACACTGCAATGTGGTGAGAGGGGAGCAGAGACAAAACAAACCAATGAGGGGAAAACAAATATCAGGGATGGAAGGACAGGGACAAGCCACACAGTGCTTGTAATGATACTGCAGAGGAGAAAAGAGGAGAAGAGGACAGGAGAGGAGCACAGTAGTTTTGTCCAGCTGAGTTTGTCCCTGTGGGTAGAGGCAGTGGATTGTGACTCATTACAGTCATGCACAGTTTTGCTTCATTACTGACCTCTGGTCACCGCCTGGACAGAGACTGTGGTGCATGCTTTATAAATGAATCTTCAGAAGGATACAAAGATGAGTAACAGGATCCTGTAAGGATACTTAAAACTGCAAATCATTGTTAGGATTATGGTATTTCTTCCGACATGCATGGATATATGAACGTTTGTATGCAGCATTGTTCACACACTGGCTTGAAAGACTAAACAGGATGACCACTTGGGGGTGCAACAAGGCCAAATCTTAGTGTCTGAGTCTCTGATTGTACAAGAGGAAAACATACTGAGATATAATAAAGCTCCAGGAGGTTACTATATTGATTATGTTGAGGTTATGACTGCATCTTGTGGATAAGTATTGCTAATTTCTGAGGAACATTATAGAGCTAAAACAATTAGCAGTATAACAGATTTTTATCAACAAATTTGCACAATTAATCAGCGAATCAGGATAATGAACGCAGCTATATTGATAATTAAACAAGCAGCTTGTGTTGGGAAGCTTGGGCTTAAAATGATCCATCCTATCAACTTCAGCTGAACCTTTGCCCTCGCTTCACAGCCAGCGTGGCGAGGAGGAGGTTGGTCTCTACCAACCAAATGGTGACCTCTGTGGCTGCGGAATGAAGCCAATACTGAAATGTCAGAAACTGCAGGTCTTGGAACGTCCGCTTGAGGCTGGTTACAGAATAAGTCAGGCTCTATAAGCCCCCATATTAAAATGTGAAACTTCACAGCAGAAATAAATCCACTGACGATTCACGTCTTTGTCCATCTTTAGATTAGCCAGGATGCAGCAGAGGCAGTGCTGCCAAGATGGCGATGGCCAGAGCCCTGGCACTCTGAATTTCAATACAGCGCTTTGGAAATGTTGTCATGACATCCATTAATTAAACTGTCTACGCTACAAACTCAGCTTTGCCTGTTGTTTGGTGTTGGTCAGGCACTGTACAGGCTGAATCAACTGCCTGAGCGATGAGAATAAATGAAAACGAAATAAACAAAGTTTTTGCCGTACAATGAACCAATGAGCTGAAACTCGATGAAGCCGATGGGAGCTGCAGATTCAGGTGACCATTTCCTCGCTGCCACATTGTTTCCACACTGTCAGATTTCAAATGTTTCCGTCACGACAGTTTAAGTAACAAAGAAGCTCTGTTTGCTGACCTTATCATTCGACTAAAGGCAGATGAGTCTCCACCCTGCTGTCAAACACATCCTGGCTCTCATCGAGCAGGACAGCCTGATATTTGCAGCACTCTTCCACCAAAATGACAACAGGTGATGACAATTAAACAGCACTGCCTTTTGAATGTGTGTGTGTGTGCTGTTATCGCAAGAAACACTATAAACAATGTGACAGTTAACTCAGCTGTCGGGAGGGCCTGAGCGCATAGCCACACACGAGTCTCTACATCATGTGAACATAAGAAGACAGACTCTTTGCATAGTCAAATTGTTTGCTTTATAGCAAAACAAAGCTGGTCAGTCAAACATCACAGAAATTGGTACTACAGGACAGGGGACCACAGTTTAAAATAGTAGTAGTAATAGAAACTCTTCTCATCAGAGCTCTAGAGGGACTAGAATGGGCTGTGTCGAGGCACTGATAGACACTTCCTCTTCTGACACTGCCCTCAGCCAAGCCTGAACCAGCTAACAAGAGCTTAAACGTGGGAACTCTTTTGCCGCAAAGGAAAAAAAAGTTCCTAAATTGAGCAACAATCAAGATATAGCTCAACTTTAGGAAGTATATTTACACCAAGCAGCAATTATATGAAGTGGTAACAACCACATTAAACAAGTAAACTCCTGGAAATGATTTCTTTTGGGTCAGAGAATGATGTTGGAAAGACTTGTCCTACTTTCCAAACACTGTGTCTCTACAGTCATCCTTTACAAGCAAAGTCAAAATGAAAGAGAGAAGTGACGACCTGCTCAATGTGAAATCGTGACTATTTTCTTCTTTCTAAAGAATCCAACAGTTTTGCAGGGTCATCAAACGGTAAAAAACTGAAGCAACAGAGGCAGAGATATCGAAACTTTTAGTGTCTTGTATGACTCAAGCACCAAAAACATTGGTCTTCACAGTTCTCATGATGCAGCATCTGTCGAGTTATTTGGGGTTTGTCTGCCTGAACTCGACCAGGCTTGGCACAGAGGACACAGGAGTCGACTCGGTTCAACTTAGTCCTTTTATTTGACCTTTGTTGCTTTTCGTCGAATCATCATCAGCGTCTCTATGCTCCACTTACTCAAACCACACCCAGGTGCTCATTCCAGGTTAATCACCCTGGTGCTTCTTGCTCTCTCTCTGAACACCAAGTGAACACTGGGCCATCTACTGCCCTCTGGCACACTCCATTCACCACATCCCCACAATGAAAAATAAACAGCATATAATGTATAATCCAACAGCATCTTTCCTTAGCCCCCCCCAATCCCTGTTGAATGCTCACATCTTTTAACTTCCACAGCCGTGGGCATTCATCATCATGAAGACATTGTGATGGGTAAACTGATTTTAATGTGTGAAGGTCCCCTTAAAACATCACAAACCAGCAAAAGATGATTATTAGTATCTTTTCTTTATTTTGTAGGATCTCAATATCCCTGTCCTCTCTTTGCCCTCTCTACTGTCTCACATGGGCCATGACACAGAAAAGAGCTCAAACACAGGATGTGCCTTTTTAAATAATCCATATTTAAAAGAGCAAATGGAAAAGGGAGAACACTGAAAGATAAAAAAGAAGCAGCACAGAGAGGCTTGAGGGGATATCTGCCTCTTCTGGAAAATATTTACAATTTGCACCCAAGGCAGAGAAGATTGTGTTTCTGTCGTTTAATTAATACTTTCTGACAGACATCTTATGGTGCCTGAACAGAGAGGGAGACTGCCTAGGAGCAGAAACTCACTGACAAATGCAAAAAAAAAAAACACACACTCAGACAAACATAAATTTTCTCCCTCTCTTTCTGCATCGGGACCCAACAGCAGTGCAGTCATCCTTCATCTGTCCTCCACCCCTGGCAGTGCCCACAGCTGCCACACAGCCAAGAATCCAATAATGAGTCTGTCTACTTTTGCTCTCATTCGCATACAAATGATTTCCAACCATACGTCAGGCACCGATCCCAAAGATACAAGAGAGACAGATAGAACAGATAGACATGCTGTTTAGCCAGTTTTAAGGCCAAACATATTGTTAAAAAAATACATTTTTCTTTGCGACTCAAATTGGGTGTGTCCCAGCAACTGCCTAAAACATCACAGCTCAGGAAATGGGTTACAGTCAGAGCGTTTTTTTTTTGTTTTTTTTTTAATGAAAAGTACCAAAGTAATGGATTAAACTGTTTAAATAAGATGCTAATGTTAGCAGTTAGTCTGGCTAACTAACTTATCATTTACAGTAGTAATTTGGCATTACCTTATAAGTTAGCATGTTATTATGTGCCATTACAGGTCATGTTAGTAAAAGAAGTGCACCACCAGTATCAGAGTTTAACGTTAGCAACGCTCTTCTTCTCGTTCCTATGTTTACTCAAGTTTACCTGAAATGTGTTCAAAAACTCATCGGTTAATCTCATCCTTAAATGTTCAAATGGGATTGGTTAAAAAAACTAACAATAAGGCTTAAATGTAACATAAACGTTGTGTTCTGAATTTAAGTATCGATAAGTATAGATTTACTCAAATACTGACCTGAAGTACAGTCGGGTATTTGTACTTTAACTGTGTATTTTTAGAATCCTGGTACATCCTACAGTGGTAAGACTGAATTACAGTGACAAAGGGGCAGGGCTTTGAAAACGATCAATTCATATTCTGCTTCATGGACGCAAAATAGCCAGACAGACAGAGCAAATGAAAGATGCAGCTGTGTTGTCAAGGTTTCAATCATCTTTATTTAAATCTGCACAAAGAACACTTTGCATGTTGGCTTTCTGAAAATGACACGAGACGTTACTCTCTTAGTTTTTGAAGAATGCTCTCTTCACGAGTCGTGTGACCTCAGTGACATACCTTTAAAACTCCCTGATGTTTAGGAAACATTTTGTGTTTTTCTTTGGCATGCTTCATGTGGGTATCCCCCCACGTAGCTTCAGGAGTTAAATTTAGGTAAAGGGTTGACAGCATCTGAAGACTTCATCAACACTTATTAGTGCTGATGTACTTAAGTTTTGTCTCAGTCTTACTAATTACTGCATTATTCAATTTGTTAATGCAATTAGAGAGTGATCAGCAACACTGTCTCGAAAACAATCGAAAACTATCGAAAACAAAGTATAATATTGCATAACTTCAACACAAATGGTGAAGCAAAGGCAAAGAGAAGAGTTTTTAGTTGTGACTAATATTTTAATTATGGCTAATAAACCATTTAGTTATACGTTACAGGTCAGTCAATAAGTACAACAATTGGGTTATGGTCATACTCTATGCATCTACAGTATTTAGGTATTTGTCAGTTGGTTGATAGTCCACAAACAAGTAAATATGTTTACCCTTAGTGGTTTTCTGACTCTGTAGAGGTTTCTGACAGTCCTTTCCTCTGACCTCAGTTACTATAGTAATGATCAGAATAGTGCCCGCCTATAACTCTGATCTAGATGATATGACATGGTTCACAGTATTTTCCCAGAAGTGGCTTAATGATCCATTATATGGGTCTAAAAAAGAAGGACAGAAATAAGCAGCTAGAGGACGATAAACACCACCCGAGAGATTTTTATAACCTGGGAAGTTATCGTTTTTGGCTTATAATTGATCTATAAAGCATTAGTAAATCAGTGTTCCCCAAGAATTACCTAGACTGTGGTGGCCAGCTACAGTGTAATTTGTCCTGCCACAGTCCCATAATGAATGGAAAACATTTTTACACTTCAGAGGGACCTTTTCACTTTCACTTTCCGAGGAGTTACTTCACAATGCAGTGTTGAAGAGAGAGTAAAACAAAATTATGGTGGAAAGCAGTGCAGGGGCAGCTCAACAGTCTATAGTTATAGGGCAAACACCTGTGTGGACACTCAGCACAGAAAAATAAAGAGAGGAACTGAGTGTACAGTTTGAGGTTTAACCATGAAACCAAACGGCAACAGCTGCAAAGCGCCCCCACCAAATCAAACTCAAAAAACAAAAACAGAAAAGAACATGGCTGAAATTGTGTCTCTGTGAGAATGTGTGGAAATATGTGGCACATGTTGCCTGCCAATAAATAAATACATGTCAATTCACAATACTTTTTTTTTCCATTTAACTGAAGATGTTGTTAAAAAACGGTTCAATAAGTAATGTTACATGAAAAATAGAAGGCTTTACAACAACGTGTTTACGACTAAATTGTTTTCAACACAAATTTCTTCATATATCTAACCTGTCAATTGTCTGAGGTCAACTCACCACAGCCTCATAAAATCCTGTGGGATACACTGTAACGATTAATAAACCATTTATATTAAATTAGATTTCAAAACCCGGAACCTTAACTGACTTATAAAGCATTAGAAAATGATTTATTACTTTATACTTGTCATTAGGTACAACTTATCTGCCCTTTCTTAAGAAAATTTAAGATGTGGCTTCTTTCACTTTGTTGTCATTGTCAAGTTATGTGACCTCAATAAGGTAAGATCAATGTCACACATAAACAGAGGCCTTGAATATTCTTCTGCCAAGGCTTCATTGATTGTTGATGATGATGATGAATGTTCACTGTGGAATTCAAAATTTCACGTAGATGCAGATCTGGAGATTTAATCTATACTTATGTATTCTCCAGGATCAAACAGTACCTCTCGAAAATCACAAAAAGCCCAGTTTCTGTGAGTTTTCAACCTTTTCAGCACCAGTGAGATGATTTCTCATGTGTCTCTGTGATTCTGTCTCTCTCTGCCCTCTTTTCTCCGTCTGTTCACCTCATACTGCGACTAAAGACACGTTTTTGTCCCTTATCTGACACTGCACTGATTTATGAACAAACCCAGGCAGAGGGTGGAATTGAAAATAAAAGACAAGGAGGGAACATTGCAGAATAACTGAGACGATCTGTCCTGATACAGTGTGGGACGAGTGAGCGTTTCTAAAACTGCAACGTATATATATATATCAAATCAAATCATGGCAAGAGAGGATTTTGTGCACGTATCTGTGTTTATCATGGATGTGTTTTTATCCATATGTGTATCTCGCTGTATGTACATATATTTATTACATAACTGCTCTGAATGCATATGGGTCAGAGGCATTTGATCAGCGTAATGATGGCGACAGGATTTAAACTAGAGGAGGGATACTGGGATAAAGAGAAGCAGGGTCATGAAGGGAGGTGTTGGTGTTGTTAATAATGTGTGTGTGTGTGTGTGTGTGTGTGTGTGTGTGTGTGTGTGTTAGTATGATCATCCACAGAGGGAAAAGATGGGTTTGTAGAAAAACAAACAACATAAAAAACTAACAACGACTGAGGAAGAACAGCTTCTTTTTAATTTAGCTTCCTTGGTTGGATCTATTTGCATCAGATGCAAATGCGGGTGAAACAGAAAACAAATAAGCAGGATAGTAGACTAGCTTCCATGAACTTAAAGCTTTTACAGACATAGAACCTTTAATTATTATTTGCTCTGCATGGACTCGCACGTGCTTCTGCTTCAAACTCACCAGTGATAACCAGAGTGTGTTGGATTCCCGCCTCGCTGAGCATTCGTTGGATGTGGTTGTTGTAGAGAGTGAGCGCCTGTCCCTTCCCGCTTTGTGGGTTCACCAGCAGCATCATCCGGCACGGACGAGACAACTTGTTCATCGACACCTCTACAGAAAGAGAGAGAGAGACAAGACACTTGATGTATGACTGCAACGAAAAAGAGAGAAAGACAATAATCAACTTAATATCTGTAAAAACTTAGAGTCTTAATCTGCCAGTAGAAACAAGTTAATTCTGATTTTGAAACTTGTGCTGACACAACAAAAGAAACCTTGCACTCACCGCTGTTTTAAAGTGCATACGTACTAATATCTTGGCATAACAATACATTTTACGAAGTGAAGAGGCAGATATGAAAACATAACTATGAATAAATATGACTATTACACCTCGCGGTATCATCACATCCTACATGCCGTATATTTATAAGTCACAGTTACAGTCAGTGCACCACCTAATGACTGTGAAACCAAATTTAAATGCAACTGGTCAGTAATATGGTTACTTCTCCACAACCCAAAATCACATTTTCAAGTCAAGGATGTGCTATTATATGACACTTGTTTGTTTTTTCCAGAACATTTGGAATGACAGTAAAAGGACTGTTCAGAGAGCACACTTTCTTTTTTCTCATGGTCTGAATCCAACAATAGCTGAGATACAAAAACGCACAATGACAAGTAATTCTTTTTCCTTTCATCTCGCTGCTCTGCTGTAAAAGCCGTACTTTCACTGTCTTTAGTCTTTGTCATATGTGTGCTTTCCTGAAGAAACTCTGTAAAACTGTAAGTACCATTCAAACTTTTAAAAGGTCAAGAAATGAAGTTTCTCCAGAAAAAGTCTGACTATGTTTATTCTTTTTATTCTTTTACCTCGATAAACTATCCTTTTCTTCTGTGGAGCCACCACAGTATGAGACAGGACAATGATATTTGTATCTTCTATATTATATTATTATTATATATTATAAATATAGATGTTAGCTCCTGTGGATAAATTATTAGCTAATATTTGCACGCCTTGACATATTTCCCACAGTTGATTGTTTGTCACTTCAGCCTGTAAATCTTTCATAAAAACAGTATTTTTTTATTCTTTGCTTGGCTTTTTGCCTATTTGCTACAGTATTTAAGAGCGAGTGAAGACAGACAAGGGGTGAGAGGGCGGCGACAAAGCCCCTACAGTATATCACATATACTGTTGCAATAACCTAGCCGAAGTCTAATCTAATGTCTATACTACTGCATATATGAAACTCCAGAAAAAACACTGTGCATAGCATTGACAGGACATTTATAGATACAAGTAGAGGCAAAGGTCTGTAGTCACCTACACTACGTCCATCTGAAAAATGGACAAGTTCAGACATCACGGCCCCTTTGGCAAATTTTTAACATGGTTTACGCAAATATCTTGGGGATCACACAGACTTCAGAGGGTTTCACAGACCTTACATTACAGAGATCCCCAATCCTTCCAACTTGTGCAGAACGCTGCTGCCCGATTTTTAACAAGCACGTCCAGACATGAACACATTACCCCTGTGCTGCCGTCACTTCACTGGCTTCCAGTCCGTTTTAGAATTGATTTTAAACTTCTGTTGTTTGTTTTTAAGGCCATTAATGGCTTGGCCCCCTCTTACTTGTCAGAGACTTAAACTTTTCGCAATTGTGGCAGAGCTCTTCGGGTCAGCTTCTGTTAGAGGTCCCTTGGTCGAAATTTAAACAGTGGGGCGATCGTTCTTTTGTCGACGCTGCTCCCTGACTGTGGAACAAACTGCCCCCTGACATTCGCACCACTACTGATCTCAGCCTTTTTAAATCGAAGCTTAAGACCCACTTTTTTTAGATTGGCGTTTTAATTCTGACTAGGGCAGTACTGTTTCTCAGGTGTACTCATTCTGTCCACTCCTTTTTATGTATTTCTGGAAGGTTTTTAATACCCTGCAGCACTGCAGCACTTTTAATTGTATTCATTTGATATGTATCTGTTATGTATTGTTTTATGACTTTGTTGTAGCACTTTGGGTACCATTTGGCTATTGTAAAGGGCTATACATGCACTTGATTTGATTTGATTTGATTTGATTTGATTTGATTTTAAACACTATGAAGATTGCTGATCTCTTAGAGCCACAGCATGGGGCTAAAGGTCTGACCGTGTCTCAACACATCTGAAGAGGATTAATAATTAAGTACTGCATATGACTGTGGTTTGCCAATATATCAATCATTGGATATTTGCAATAAGAGACGGGGATAACTGAATAGAAATGTAGATATGATGGACATCAGACTACGATGGTAAAACTGAGAAATGTTTCTTTTTACCTTTCCTCTCCCTACACATTTTGGAGCAAATGACTTAATAGATTTTCTCTCCTTTTCCCCCCTCACCCCTAAAATATATTTTTGTAAAGATGTCTAATAAAAGGAGAGAGAAGCTGTTTTCTATGTCATGCCTTGTCAAACACACACACATGAAACTTACCATTTCACTGAAGCGGTCGGATAGGCAAAAAGCCTGCGGTGACATTCCTGCAGTGAGATCTCACTTGGTATTGCAAGCTGCTCAATTTTTTTTCAAGATCAAAAACACTGTGAGCCTGAAGGCAGGAGAACCATTCAAACATGACTGACAGCTGATAAATGAGTAAGGGTGGGCGGGGGCCAACGTAAGTGTCATTGCTCCGGAACATCTAACTGGTTCAAAACCTGGTTGTAAATTGACAGGGTTTGTTTTATTTCTTAAGTCCCACAGTGTTACTACAGGAATGCAGTGAAACAGGTCAGAAATATGTTCAGACGTTAACACACCTCAACCATTTTTTTTTTGTTTATCTGTGCTGCTGGAGTTTAAACAGACTTATCAGGCTTTTTGTTCTTTGATAATCCTTACAACAGTACCAGCTACCAGTTTATTACACATCAAGCTCAAAATAATGCTGTCTGTATAGTCGTGCAATGAAAGCCTCCTTTCATGAAGGTTACAATGTTCAGTTTTTGTTTAAACTAAGAGGTGTCGATTCAACCATGTAGTCACTTTGGAGGGCGTAGTGCTGTTCAACTGTAATGACACAACCATTAGCCACATGTGAATCACTGCAGTTACAACATATTTTCTGTGATTCCCGAAATAACATCATAAAAGATCTCAATCAGTTCAATCAGGAAAATCATTTCTCTATGACTGCATAATTCTGGTGATAGGGAGGCTGGACACTATCCCAGCATCCACTGGGAGGGTTGATCATGTTGTCCAGCGTCCAATAAAAACACAAGTACGACCAAGTGTGTCTGTGACTATAAAACATGTCTAGACATTTTGGTACAAAACTGATTTTTACTGATTAAAGGTGATGACTGAAACGCCGTTATTAATGCCGGTACAAGTGAACAATAGTGAGAGCTTTTGTTTTGTTCTTTGATCAGATGCATCTGGTAATAAGACTTCCTTGACTTATTATGACTTTGTCTCCAGAAATAAAACCATCCATCGATTTTCTGTCCTCATTAGGGTCACGGGGGAGCTGGAGCCTATCCCAGCTCATTGAATTGGATTTGTATGGGTTTTTTTTAACTGCAAAACAACAAGTTCACATTTCTTGTATGATTTAAACAGTTTTTTTTAAAGGTGCAGCCATTTTCTCTGTAGGATGAATATTTCTATGGAGTCATCTCAGAATCATAACGACTGAACTCCTGAGCAAAAGCCAAGTGCCCTCATGAATCAGCTGGCATGACAGCTGGCACTGAAGGCCCTGACCTTGCCGTCCTTGTGCCCTAACACCCACGCAGACCTTGTTGGCTAAATCCAACCCCATGCCACTTCCTGTGTGCCACCCCTCCCCTTCTCAAAACATTCCAGAGGGCACTATCTATCTACTCGTCTCTGTCTATCCACGCTCCGGGTTTCCTCCTCTATCATTAGCTCGGCTTCAGCGACGTCATGGCACAGTGCCAAAGTATGACATACATCTACCAAAGCACAGAAAAAATATACAAAATATACAAAACAACCCTCTGCAATCTAAAATATCCACCATGCTGGACATCCTGCAGCAGACTTTTAACGAAAACGAAGGTTATTATTCTTCATTGAGGATCGGCAGTTTATGTAATATGTGTCTGGTTTGTTTATACAGGGAGGGTGTAGTCTTGATTGTGAAGTGATGATATGTTGCTACTGATGATATAAAGTCAAAGACACTTTTTTTGTCCAATCGTGTGGTCACAAGGGTCGGTTACATTATCAGTTTCTAAATGAGCCAAAAATGATGACAAACAATGATGACAGCACTTAGACAGGCACAGTGTAATCACCTAGACTAAACAACTGCAGAGAAACAGTCAATTACAGTCTGGGATGAAGTGATAAAATGAATGACACTTACTGAAGCAACTTAACTGAATCATCAAACAGCAGCCGAGATGAAAAAGATGGAACAAAACAACAAAGCTCTGCTCTGCATCTCAACTGCATTCACTTGTTTCTGTGATTACAGACGTCTCATCTGCGCCCCTCAAACCAAGAGCATGGGAACTGTCCCAGATCTTAATGGAATAATCACTACTGAGGTATTCACCATAGGAAATGACAGCCTAAATGAAAGGGAAAAACCCAGGAGCCAGAAAAAACACATTTTCCGGCAAGGTTCCCTATAATAGCTATCTGGGTGCATATAGAGTCTGAGAATAGACAACTTTCTTAGCTTTGTCTGACAACTCTGCAGTACACTCAGAAGGATGTCAGCTTCTATTAACCAGACACAGAGATGAAGGTTTAACTATAAACATGCAGCAAAATGTGTTTGTTCCATTCTCAGCACCATAAATTGTCATATACATCTTTACTTGTTTGCATTAAGATTGTTTGAGATGCAAAACTGTACAATATTTCTACTTGTCCAGACATTTCACATGAAAAGGGAAGCAGGTGAAACGCAAACGTTACTTAGCACGTTGCATCCTCATTGTCAACTATCCATGACGTTACAGTACTTGGTCCCTGTCTCTAACAAAAACCACGTCATTGCTCAACGACTCACGCTGACTCATTGTGATGTCCGTCGCACTCACCAGTCAGTCATACTGGTGTCTCACGTACGCTTCCTTAAAATCAGCAGGGAAGCATGATGAAGCATAAACCGCCTGTGATTGAGGAATGAAGCAGCAGTTTTGATAAAACAGTAGCAGGCTCAGCACGCCACACCACCGCTCAGCTGGCATAAATGTGCAACTCAGATGGGACCAGTCCCACTCTGTTCAGACGTGGTGTCTTTGGGGATGTAGAGGAACATGTTTTGTTTTCTGTGCGTGTCATTTATTCCGTGTTCACATCAAATCCCTCAGAGCATAATTACAAGCGGCCAAGTCAGAACAATCATCTACACGCTCTCTCTATTAATGAAATGAACGAGAGACGAGACACTTGACACAACATGGCAGCACCTCTACCATCACTGGTAACTACACCTAAATAAAATACAATGGAAATTTGTTTACACAATGCACCTTCAAAAAACAGCGTAGTACAGTAATCTACATCATTTCAATGGTGTGACAATAAGTCTTGCACAATCTTGCCTGAACACTCCCAGCTTGGAATAATGCTCCTCCCAGTCTGCCGACATAGCTTTTATAGCAGCACTGAAACATGTGCTGATTCATGTTAGTATAAAATGTCAACAAAGAACATGTGCCATTCACAGATCCCACAAAGAAAACACTCCACAGATTAATGTTTAGCTCATATCAACACAGATTAGTATTTATTTTACTCCTGTGAATCAACTAGGATACTGATTGTTGTATAATCCAACATCACATACAAGTACAAATGGAACTTGTGTGTACACATGGTGTGAACTCTGGCATGTGCCCAGTCTGGCACATGATATTGCTCTGCATTCAAGGTACAAGGTTATTTATCATTCTACAACGCAGGTTTGTACAATGAACTACAAGTTGTAGTAAAAATTACATAACTCACTATTACTATTATTTATGGTGGAGTGCAGAGGATGAATGTGAAAGAAGCTGCTCTGTAGACTGGTGGTTTGGCAGCAGGTACAACAGGCTGTGGCTGGAGTGGGTTTTGTCTGTAGTATCTTTTCAGTATCATTTATGCTCTGTGCAGACCTTGTATCAGTTGTAACTTTGTGATAAATTGATGTACTTTGTACTTTTTCAAACAAACCTTGTATCCACTGACAGACTGATCTCCTACAGAAGACTGCTCGTATGTTTCTGTTTCCTGCTCACTCGTGATGTGGGCACTGTGTCTTGACAAATGCCCATTAGGAGGGAATCCAGTTTCCACATTAAGGAATTAATGGATTAACGTGTATTTGACCTGGTATTTATACTCTGTCTGCCTCCTGTATTATGACAGATATGTCTAATCACAATCTACTAAATGTTAGCTTTGTCCAAGGCCAGCTGAGGGTCTATCCATCATGATTAGAGGTTCAGTTCTCATACTCAAAGGTCACCATTCATACCATCATTCATGGTAAGGTGCTTTATTTGGAGCTTCAAGGTTTGGATCTGCAGGTCAGTGTGGGCCACATCACGTGTCAGTATACTGTGTGACCATATATTGTCTTGTGTTTGGGTGATGCTAGTTTGTTACATGTGCCCACATCCATCCATCCATCCATCCATCCATCATCTGTAACCGCTTATCCTCAACAGGGTCACGATGGGGCTGAAGCCTATCCCAGCTGACTTTGGGTGAGAGGCGGGGTACACCCTGGACAAATCACCAGCTTATCGCAGGACACATAGAGACAAACAACCATCCACACTCACGGTCATAATGTGCCCACATTTTTTGCATATATGAAATGTATTCTTTCTTTGGAGTGTTTCTATGCTTAAAGCTTTTTACAGCACAAAAAAAGAGATGCAAAGTCTTTAAATTTTGATTAAATCTACTGTATAAAAGGCGCTACACCCGTTGCACCATCTCTTCCTTTCTATCACACCATAACGATTAACAATGTCATGATATTAGGGTCTGAAAATAATTGAAATAATAATAATTGAGGATTTGGTTTGATTTTCTGTGTTCCTCATCTGATCCTAAATAAATGCTGCCATGTTTTACTAACTTCACTCATATGAAAATCCAATCAACTCAATGCCAATCAACTCCTCTATTTTAATGTTTGGTAATGGGTCCACCCGTTTTGTTTATCACAGGCTGCCCCTTTAAAGAAACCTTACTCGCCTCACTCGGCCAAACTGCAGTAACATTTAGGCACAGCGAGGTGATAACTCTTGTCCACAATGCTGTCTGTAAATCAAAGGGTGGAAACTGCTCAGGCACGTAGCAGATTTCTGCTGAGCCAGAACCACAATGGGTGTGGAAGGAGGAGGAGGAGGAGGAGGAGAAGGAGGGGGAGGTGGAGGAGAGGAGGAGGAGGTGGCAGTGGTTAGCTTGCTGGAGATCTATATTAGGAAAGGCAGAGAGTTTATGACATTGAGGTTTTTATTAAAATCATCCTGAGCTGTCCGTCAACCACTTGACTACAGTGTGTCCCCCGCACTGTTAAAATAAAGAGATACATCTACTGTGAGACAGAGAGAAAGGTCAGGACAGCAGAGAGAGAGGATGAAACCACCGTCTGTCCCTGTGTGGAATGATGTGTGTCCCAAATGGGTATTTTAGGCTGCAGGGTCAGATTAGGGAGGGGAGGTTAGGTTGCTGCCTGAAAACAAACTTTTCTAAAGTCACTCAGTTATAATGCCACTAGTTTAGAGTTTATGTTTACTTTTAATGCAAACTAGAACTTAATCTATTAATTACTGTCACCTCAGTTGGCGCTACATGTAGTGCATGTTCGACTGGACGCTCACTTTCAGGAAATATTAGTCCATTTTAAATAAGACATATAAGGCAAAACATGAGTTTACAGCAAACTGTAACAGCTAAATTCATATAAAATGTGCCAGCGTATGGAGGAAATGGACTTCCCACCATAAAAAAACCCACAACCACATGTTCTTTTACCAGGCATAGACAGACTTTCTCTGAGGTGAACCAGCTGCTCTGTGAGATGAATGGTCAATTAGTGGCTGTTGTTGTTGTCGGCGTATCACAGAATGTCTTGAGAGGCCAATTCTGAGAATAGTAAACTGGGTGAGCACCGAATGCTTTTTATGCTTGGTGGTTTAATGTACAGAAAGCTATCCTCCAGGCTGAGATGTAGATATCCTGCAACAACAACAGAAGCAACGTTTGATGGGGTTTAGGCTGCAGTGTATTTTGCTAAATATCTCTGAAGTACTTGCTCATGGTGAGAGAAAGATTGTTGTGAGCCCCGAGAGTTGAAGGAAAGTTCTAGAGAGGCTGAATGATCAGAGGTCTCGAGAGCACGTCAACCTCTATTGCGGCGTATATCCAATGAGGAGAAGTCCTCAGGGAGGCACATACTACCTCTGATATCCCAAAGAAAAGCACACTGTGCTGATCAAATCTTTTTTCTTTTTTTTTTTACTCCTCTATCAGCAAAGATAAAATATGTAGTTTTATTTTAAGAAAATCAGGAACATTCTTAACCGTTCATGAGGGTGTGATCCTCAATGATAACAGCTGCATTCTTTATTAGTTTCCCATTTTTTAATGTGAATGCACACTAATCTCCTCTTATGTCTGTTGTGCACTCGCCACACCTCATGTTTCACACACCCACAAAGAGCTTAAGCAGCAACACACATACTGTATTAAAATATTAATATATCAGTAATTTTATTCCAATGTCTGTAATAGACTCAGTAACTTGTCACAAACAGATAATGGTAATTGAACTGTACTTATGAAGCGCCTTTCTAGTCTAGAAATGAAGCCGATATGGAAGTGCTAAAAACTGTAATTCATTGAGACAGACTGCAGAAGTGAGTCTCTATAGCTAATTTCCCCGTTCATGACAACTATGAGGGGGGGGGGACTTTTTTTAATTCAGCCGTTCAAATTATATTGAGGCTTAAAATTACGCATAATTAACAGCGTTGCCGCTTGATTGACAGGTAAGTGCCATTACAGATAGCTTATTCAAGCAAATTAACCCAACATGGTGGCATCCAGCTTCATAACAGCGCTTCGGAAACCTATGGATGACATCACTCAAGCTACCCTTTCATACACTTATGGCAAAGTATCGCGACAATTAGTGGATGACCCACTCTACCTCCTGAGCCACAGCCTGAACAAAAAGGCATAAAACAATTCAAAAAGTCCATTACAATTTCCTCATCTTGTCTTGTTTAGTCTAAAATCCAAAGATGTTCAGTTTACTATGATGTAAATACAGGGGGAAAAATATCTCACATTTGAGAAGTTTGAACCAAATTATGTTTAATGAAACAATTTTTATCATAATAGCTGCATATTGATTTTCTCAAAAAGAAATTGAAAACAAAACAATGTTACAAGAAGCAAAACAAAACGTGAGGAGTATAGAGTTGATGGATGCAGAATTTGAAAACGTTTTCTAAATCCGGAATTTCTCAAAGGTCACTCTGTGCCCTAAAGGCTTTACAACCACAATTTCAGGTACTTAAACTGTTAAGAGCCAACATGTCTTGACATGCATGGCAGGACAGTCATTGCTGTGTTTTAACAAGCATGTTGAATTTCTGCCATGCATCATCTTCTGTGGGCTCCAGCTAACAACTCCTTGTCTCACTCTCAGCTTTCAAGCGACAAGGAGAAACAACAATCGTGGCCACGAAACACGTAAAAACACAAAAGGCCATATCTGTGCATCTGGGCCACACTAGTGCATGAACTGGTGGTTCAACATGGTAGCCTCTGTGGTAGAGGACTCTGAAGATATAAAAGGCTCGTTCTAAGGCAACAAAAACACAACAATTCTCATTTTCAGGTAACTGTAATGAAATGATTTCTGACATATTTTCCAATAGCTCCATCTAAATCTTAAAAAACTGGACCTTTAAAAGGCATCACACAATTTTACACAAACCTCCTATTGTTGCTTGCATGTGCTCCAGTCTAGTCTAATACAGCATAATTGTCCCAGCTTCAACTCTGTCTCTACAGTATGTAATGTATCAGTAACAGCATTGACTGGCTGAGAGAGGCCTGGATTTTGATGCTAAAAGGAGCAACGCCAGCCCCCCTGAGAATGCTGAATAAGGTGCTTCTCATCCGGCTTTCTATCACTGCCGTTTCCATGGTTTCACACCTTTCTAACAGCCTTACTCAGTCATAAGTGCAAGTCATGACCCCTGTGATGATAAACTCCCCCTTATATATATTTTTTCCTTAAGCGTCTAAGCTTTCAGTTATTGAAACATTTTACATGATGACCAGGATATTAAATACACAGTTATTTTAATGCTCATCATACTGCTACTGAATTCACCTGCGGCTGCACATCAGCATGGTAATATACTGGATCTAATATTATGAGGGCAACGCATGGTGTTTAACCCAAAATAAAAATGGTTGGATCACAATGCCAGAGACCCTGTATCTGCTGAGTGCCTGTGTTTTGTGATTGGCCAGGTGTATTCTGGGTAACCCTAATGGATTAATTCACATCAGTTGGCAATGAGTTGTAATTCACTGTCCAGGACAGTAGCCGCCAAGTGCTCAAGCCTAATGACGACCTACAGTGATTGATTTAATCAATAGTGGTAACCTCCCTCCCTGCTACCATTTATTGACAACATAGGATCAATAGTATTTAGGAAATACTTGGCAATGCATCTGAACTGTCAATTGTAATTGTCTGAGCAGAGATGAAATTTAAAGGCAGAGGAACTAGTGTCAACAAAGATTGATGCATGTGTCTTCTCATGTCACCTCACGTTTTGTGGTGCAATATTTAATATTTAGCCAAGAATGTTTAAACATTAAAAAATGTAACCAACAGTATCAACAGAATCGGAAGAGGTAACAGCTATGATGTTGTGTTGAAACGGCAATAGTGACTCATTGTGTGTGGTGTCTGCCTTCAATTAAATATGAGGAAGAAGTAGAGAACCAGGCAGAGCGGAGGGACAAAGCTGCTGCTAGCCGAGAGACAGACAGCAGCAGCAGGCCAGGAAGGAAGAGACAGCAGGGGCAGAGCTGGAAAGCTGGAGCAGGAGAGAGTACCGTTGGATTCTGCTCCAATCTGGTGACTCTTGTCGGTGGGGGAGAGGAGAGCTCAGTGTTTATTTTTTATTTTAGGTTCATACCAATGTAACATTAGAAAGTGGGTGTATAAGCACAAATAACCCAACGGCCATTATGTGACCACTTGGCATTGCTGTTATGTTAAGTTTGGAAAGTTTGCGATACATTTTTAGTGTAAACAATTTTGATCTGTGTGACATGCTGCCCCTTATTTTTATTTTATTTTTTTGCAGCATGTGGCCATGTAATACAAATCGCTGCTTTAAAAGTTGGATTTAAGCCAACGACTAATGAAAAACTAGAAACCCAGATTCAGACTGATTAATCGACCAAACTCAGAATACAAATTGAGGCTATTTTTGATAAATAAATAAAACATTGCTATAAAATTACTTGCTATGCACTGATGTTATCAGACACCAAAAACAGCAGCAGCTGAAATCCTGCTGTGTCACTGTTTTAACGGATGCTTGGATCATTGTTATGCAAACTAGTATTGATGCCATTGACTGACTCCACTTTTATGTTCCTGGTTATGAAAGTGGAGTCAGTCCCTTTGCAGTGTCTCCAATTAGAGCAGAGAGGCAACCGGAGCATGTGCAAACATGTCCAGCACCTGTTTGCATGTGAACATTATCTACACAAGATGACCAAACATTCATGGAAACATGTAGTCGAAGATGAGAGTTGGCCTTTTGGGTAATAAATCTTTATCAATATGCATATAACATATTGGCCAAAACCAAAAACTCACCCCAAAGGTAAATGGATCTGCACAAAATAGAGGGTTTCAGTATAATTTTGTAAGAACACTGGAAGTCAAGCCATGACATGCATCAGTATTGATGGAGAGGTCAGACAGGCAGTGTTGACCTAATCTAGACTAATGGTTTGGACGCAGAGCTCTTGGACATGATTTAGAGTGGTTCACAAGGCCTCTGGCATAATGAGTAACTTTCTGTAGACTGTTTTTTAGTCAGGTATCCTGTCGCTACATTCCAGAGATACTAAAGACATCTGCAGCGTAAATGAAATGAGAGCTGCTGACCACAAGAATGCTAAGAAATGCAAATGTTTGACTATGGATACAATAAATCTTGGTCAAGGTCTTCTGAAGTGCCAAAATATGGAAAATATGGCACACACAGGTTTTCTATTAGTCAATTACTTTGCTCAATTTATCAGAAAATCGTGAAAATACCCAGCGTAAGTTCCCAGAGTTCAAGGTGACATCTTCAATTTTCTTGTTTGTCCAACAAGATATTTAAGAAAGAGCAGCACATTGTCATATTTCAAGGTCTGGATCCAGCACATTTTTGGTTTGCTTGACAAACACCAGAAATGTGCTTCATGTTTGGTTTGGCAAAATCATCATTTAGTCTTCACTCTCAAAGCCATGTCTCTTGAATGAATAAAACATATTTTTTGACAATACAAGTCAAAGTGCGAAACATTAGTCAAGCTAGAGCTTTCAACCAACTAGCAACAGCTGATAAAATCTGTCAGTTTCAGCTGACAAGTGTTGCTTCAGCAACAACAACAACAACAACAACAACAGGTGGAGAGTCTTACTGAAATGTCAGTTGTTTCAGCTCTAGTTTATAAACGTTCCACTTTGTTAGAATTAGACCAAATTATTGCGAGCAAAAAAAAAAGTGTTTCTGCATAAACAGCTCCAGTTACAGCAGACGTTTTTAAAGTCTGGATAAACTGGGTGGAGATAAAGGTGCATTATATGACTACAGAGCAGGTGAAGCCATGGAGACATGGCTGTGTGTTTGGTTCCCTGTCCCAAGGTAGAAAACTTGTTAGGTCACTGTCTCCATGACTCTCGGGTTAAGCTCCAGACAGTCACAATATGTCTCAAAGCCAATAATTCTATCTTGAGTCACTAAAAGACTGCTGTTCCCTCTTGACATACGCAGTATAAAATTTCTGGATATTTTGTCTGGGAAAAAAAACATTTCTTTGAGGCAAACAATCGTTTTTTGTTTTGATTTGGTTTTTATAATAGAGTCAGGTCAGCTTGGTGAAGAGGACGAATAATGAGAAAACTTATCTTTAGAAATCTCCAATTCTAGGACATTCAGTTTCCCACTGGAGTAATTATACCTCTTGGCGCTACATGAACTCAATAGCAGTAATATTGTCTCCTGTTTCTCAGGTGTCTTTCCCCTTGTTTGCGGACTGGAGTTACTGAAATTGGACTCTGCATATAGTACCACGCCAGTCCTATTGTTTTATTCATATACGGAGTATGTCAAAGGTAATCCTTGTTTGAATTCTGGAGTTACTGAAATGTGACTCTGAACCAAACCAGTCCTGTTATTTTATTTAAGGAGTAGTTTAAAGATAGCAAAGCTTTCAGCTAAGGTATTGTTCATGTGGCAAAAAAACAACAACAATGTAAAGGAAATAATAGGTATGTATTATTAAATAACTAAATAACTGTTGGGCAAAATATTCTTAATGAAAAACTGACATGAGAATAAACCATAAAATAGTTTTTGCTTAAAGCAGACAAAGACAAAGATTGGTACTTCCCAAAAAAATTAACAGCACGTTCATGTTGGATATTTGTGTCCTGCAATATCGCCCCTATTCTTATAGGAGTATTATTATCACATTTACAGACTAGTGTCTATTGTATATTGTAAGTATTATTACAAGCAGCTCAAACGGCTGCAGTATTTACATAGTTTCTCGAAAATTATTGTAGTGACTCAGTTATTTAATCATAATAGAGAAGCCAAGGGGCCTATTTTCACCAACAATGGTCACATCATTAAAGTGATAATGGAACTGCAGAGTTGAAACAATTAAGCTATAAGTCGATCATTAGATAATCTTGTCTATCCTGAAGTACTGATGACTTCATTTGAGTGCAAATAATTGTTAAGTTGCAGCTTTTTATTTGTGCGGATGGGTTGCTTTTTTTCTTCAAATGTGATTTTAACCTGAAAACCATTATGTTTTGGTTGGGCATTTTATAGACTAAATATATATATATGATTAATCTAGATAACGAATGAAAAGAGCTGTAATATATCAGTTTGGGTAATAATTTTATTGTGGGCAGTACAGTCACAGTTAACATCCCTTGAGCCTGCCATGTTAAAGACACCCCAAGGCCCCAGACCTAAACTAGTTCAACCCAGTTCAGTTCAACTACTTTGTGATGATTTAATGAACTGCAACTGTGTTTGGTAGTAAAGCACCAATAAAGCACAGTGTACATAGGAATGATAGAGGCTTTAAGATAGCACTTGCATGCCTAATCCTGAGGCCCTAAATTAAGATGCAGTCCAGCCTTCATTAATTTATTGTGCTTCTATGGTGCATTTTCCATGATTAAATTACTATTGCAACACATAGAGAGTAGGGAATACTTACTTACTTACATTCATGTGTAGACCTGCACTTGTACATGTATGTGACAGTTACTTTGCCTCCAGACACAGCGACATCAGGTATGTACCTGTGTTTACTAAACTTTTCCCTCCTGTTGCTATGGGACACTCACCGTCTCGGTTCTGTTGCCGGGCAGACCGTTCTCGGACAGCGCGAGCCCACTTCTCCGCCTCCTCCAGGTTAGCGCGCGGGTCCTGGAGCGCGGCGAGACGAAAGCAGTGCTCCACTCTCTGCCGCGACACCCCGGAACTCATCCACCAACGTTTTTTGAGCGGGTACAAGTACACCGCCAAGTACGCTGCCGGGTCCGCGTTGTCGTCTCCCCGATAAGCCCGACATCCGACGCAGTCCTTTAGGCTGAGCACCACCTTGTTCCGTCCGACAGGTGTTGAAGTGAGTCTCTGGACGATGAGGTCCCTCTCGGTCAAGCTCACGGCATACCGGACTTTTCGGTTACCAGTGAGCGTGAATTCCCCGTAAAGTGAAACCGGGCTGAAGTGGTCCGGTTCAGTTATCCTCTGATCCATCCTGAGGCGGACGGCGGATACCGAGACGCGGGGGGTCCGGGAGAGAGCAGCAGCCGCACTCTCACATTGCTGTCCGCCTGGATGGTGCGAGCAAAGTGGAGACAGGACCGCATTGACAGCCTGCTTCCCGGACCGGTGTGAAGGTAAACGGAATCAAACACACCATATCCTGTTGCATTTCAAAATAAAAGCCACATTACTTGACGAGCTGTTTTTTCCACACACGTATGGGGGGGACACAATTACATACTGTGTACTGTGAGACCAGCTGATGCACAGTAACCCCACAGCATACAAAATAAGGTATTTTATTCCCTTATTCAAAATAATAATAATAATCAAGTCTATTTCATTCAATTCAATAACTCAGTTTAGCAGTTAATGTTTGTTTTGTTATTTATTTTTGCATAACTGGTATGTATTCTATATATATATGTGTGTGTGTGTGTGTCTATGTGTGTGTGTGTGTGTATGTTGTATGTTGTATGTGTTTGCAAACCATATTGCCATTGTTCTCATCCCTCGTGACCAGGGTGCATGTATTTTAATATAATAAGCCTGTGATGCAGAGGACAGCAGGTGAATATGTATAATTAAAGACATGATGGAAAACCAGCAGCAGGCTGCTGTAAGTCCTCGGTGTACTAGCCTGTTTTCCACAGCATTTTCTTTAACAATGACAGTGAAAAACATTTATAACCAATAATTTTTAGCCATCGATTTATTCCACATTTATGGTCATAATCCACTGAAGATGCCAAATGATCGATGTAAGCTTTTATTTTTGAAGTCATAACCGCCCAGTTTCTCTGAGCTGGTGTGAGGGTCTCCTGCTAGCTTGACGCACTTTGCTGCAGTTTGATTGAACTTTACTGTTCAGTCGTCCTGCCGGCAAAAAGAGTGGGTATGCTCCCACCTAGTGGTACAATAAGGGAAAGACCAACTTCATAATCAAGGTTGTCAAAATAATTTTAGACCTATTTTTTTTTTATTTATTTATTTATTTATTTATTTACTACATTAATAACTCAGAAGACTGACTGAGCAGATGTTATAGAAGTAATATTTATATGTGAGTGAAGACAAACTCTTCAGTCAAATGTTGAGTTTGAGTTGTAGTTGTCTTACTGATAACATTAAAGGATGGCTCTGCTCTATTCAAGTGTTTCAGTGTGACAGTGAGTCAGCATGAACGACACCAGGACCCTGACACTGAAGCAAATATAATTTAGCTCATTTTATTAATTATTCCCATGCTTTTCCTACTGTGACATGTCAAAATGTCTTCTGTAAAAAAGGCCTAACGAAAAAGTGACCTTTACTTTCTCTCCATACAAAAACCTTTTTATATTATGTGAGCCCCCTCATAGTTTGTGACTATTAACAGTACTGTAATGACGGAAATCAGTGCTATGTGCATGACATATAATAATAGATGTGTACCATAGACAAATGTAAATTGTGTGTCACTCTCTGTATTTCATTAGGTTTCCCACTCGCATACAAATTTACTTTAATTAGTTTTAATTAGATGTGATGTTTTAATAATCGGTAAACAACAACACCGAAAAAAATATTAAAAATGTGTATTTTATTGTCTTGGTGTCCTTAAATACATACAAGTAAATATCTGTACACACACATCCACATGAGGAAAACTGAATGCAAATGGAGAAAAGGGCATTTATTAATTTAAAAAAGGCCAGCTGACAAAGATTCATGAAGTAATTGTATTTCTTATGATTTCAGTTCAGATAGGGATGATGATAACTATGTGGCAAAGAAGAATATTTATTCTTACAGCACAGAGAGATGGATGTGAATTGGGGCCCCCGGTCAGGGACAAAGTCAGTGGGCAGTCCATTGAGACGAAAGATGTGCTCGAGAACCAGTTCATCTGTCTCTTTGGCAGAGGGAAGTTTGGAAAGGGGAATGAAGTGGACCATCTAAAACGGGCTAAAACGGTCAACAACTGTGAGGATGGCAGTGTGGCCTTTGGACGTAGGTAGGCCAGTTACAAAGTCCAGGGAGATGTGTGACCACGGGCGATGAAGAACAGGCAATGGGTGCAGGAAGCCGGCTGGTGGATGACGAGAGGTCTTGTTCTGGTTGCACACAGGGCAGGCGTTGACATAGCCTCGAATATCGTCCTCCAGTAATGGCCACAAGAAGCACTGCTGCAGGAAGTCTCGGGTCCGCTGAATGCCAGGGTGACAGGTGAGCCGGGAAGCATGCCCCCACTGGAGCACATCGGAGCGTAGGTGAGCCGGACCAAACAAATGGTCAGGGGGACAGGAACTAGGACCAGGCTGGTCCTCAGTGGCAGCCCACACCATTTCTCCTCTATCTCCCAAGTGACAGAGGCAACGTGACAGGAGGCTGAACTGGTTCTCCAGCACATCTTTCGTCTCCATGGACTGCCCACTGACTTTGTCTCTGACTGGGGGCCCCAATTCACATCCATGTTCAGCATGTGGAACAGAAATATCATTTCCACAGAGCAAACACACAATAATAAATAACTACAGTAATGCTTTTTGTAGAACACTGTATAACAGTCAATATATGTGTATGTATTACGTTCTCATCATCACAATTAGGAGAAATAAGTCTTGATAATCTAAATAAATACATTTTGTATAGACTTATAGACTTAGACTTGTAAAAGCTCCAGGAATGTGCTGAAGCCACGGCTACTCATGGGAGCAGTCAAGCAGCAATTTTGAAGCGACTGAAACGTGTCAGTTGAGTTCATAAAATTACATGACTAACTTTGAAACACTCTGCGCAAGATGAATTATCTCTCTGCTAGGGGTGGCTCAGGTTGGCCTCAGCGTGTCACAAAGTCACCCTTTAGGACCACCCCCCCTCAAAAAAAAAAAACTGTTTTAACCTCTAACTCCACATTTCAGTAACATATCGTTCAAAGTCTTTTCATGTTTTCTGCAACTATTTTTTAACATATTTCATGTATTTTTAAAAGACATTTCAGAATTTACACAGATTTTAAGGCACATTAACTATGATGAACTAGTGACTTGTCTACGGTGTACCCTGTCAGCTAGGATAGGCTCCAGCCCCAAGCGACCCCTGAAAATGATATGCGGTTACAAAAAATGGATGGATGGATATTCTATGATGTACATGAGGAAGATGTGATGTAGCAACATGATGATTATTCTGTATACTGATTATAATGATGATTATAATGACATTTTGTCTTTAAGTCAGCTTATAACAGAAAATATGTAGCATCGCAATAACAGACCTTTTTCAAGACTTCTTTATTGAAATCATGTCTAGACAGTGTTTATATAGTGAAATAGGTTCCAGCCTCTGCCCACCAGAATAGAAATTAGTTTGGTCAGGTCCGATAAAAGAAGAATAAGGAAGGCATACTTTATACTCGTTTTATACTTTATGCTTATTTTACATTCACAGGCCCAAAGTATACACACGGGACGCATTAATGTTTGGAGAGATGTCATAGCGATGGTGCTGCCACACATTCAGTTCAGCAGCACCTCAGCAGTGCCCATGAGGTGAACTGTAGAGCAGTTTCCACTTGGTATTGACTGGATGGTGTTGGACTTGAACCAGCCACCCTGAGCTACTGCTACTGCCAAATATATTTTGTGGATTCTTCTGTACAACATTCAGCATCAAAAGGCCTTTTCCTGAAGAGCAACAAACTGTGGACTTCATTCTTTATACTTTCTTTGCCTTCATGTGTGCTATTAAAATCCCTTGTTCTGCATAAAAGAGAAGTTACTTTAGTCAACCACCAGATGGCAGTGTTTGATTCAGAAAAAGACAGCTTGATCATTTCCAGCCACAATATATTGGGTTTGAAATGCAGATATTTTTAAAAGCCTGTCTTAAAATAGTCTAACCAAACAGCACACTGCTTGATGAAAGCTAAACTGCAGAAAGTAAGTCAGTACAATTAAACTCATACAACATCATACATTTACTTTATTTTTTCACTTGAAGTGTGAAATATTGCTCATTTCACTCCAACATGTGATGCCTTACACTTAGTAGTTAATGGGTTTATATGCATATAGTATGATATGCATGCATTTTTGCCCATTGAATACTTTGACTATGTACAACTTTTTATTATTTTTTTTCTCTTCAAGCGTGTTTCACTGAAAATAGGATGTTTATAGTTTATTTATATAAAGAATATACAACATAAAGGGCTGACATTTTATATGATCACTAAAAGGCTCTTTCAAGGTGCAGAGTATTCATCAACTCATTAAACCATTGTTTGAGTTTCCTAAGAATATGTTGTGTTATGTTGTAACTTTATCACAGAGACCCTACACATACAGGGACAACTGGAACATAAAACAAGATTGTTAATAATAAAATGCCACTACGATTGTACCTGCATGATCATATGTGACATTTAAACTAAATTAAACTTGAACTTTGATCTTGGCTAGAATTTCCTGTAAAGTTCTCAGAGTATAAACCAAGTTTAGTTGCACAGCATGAGCTCGTAACAACAAAGACATCAGCAGGTCAGTGGAGTGTGAGAGGTTAGAGAAAGGATCTGAGGATGCAAAATGCAAATTTGTTTACAAATGATAACTTCTCCTCTGACGCCATCTGAAAAACAAATGATAATACTTTTTTTTCTTTTTAATTGCATTTTTAGTTTTCACAGTAGCTAATCTACAGAGGACTGAGAATGATTTAGCATGAAGTTATACACAAATGATGATGTGCCACATACAGTAGAATCCTGGCAGCGACAACTTTATTAGTTTTAAATGATGAATTTCACAATATGTGGCTGCATATCTCTCATAGTTATCACCATTAAACTTCATCATTTCAGAGCTCGAAATGTTTCATTGTTTGCCAGCAAGAGACAGGTTTGCATAGCTCTTATATAATTATGGCAGTGCCTTGACAAAGGGGGTGGGCATGTGAAGAAACAGAGCAGAATTAAGGGGCAAGTGAAGGAGAGCCATGCAGACAGGCAAACCCTTTCTGCAAGCCATCAGTGCTAAGTGACCCAGACGGGGAATCTGTCATGTTGGATGCCAATGCTAACTAAATGCTGAGGTATATGACATTGCTGCCTCCCACTCAGTTATCTGTCAGTGTGTGCGTGGGGGTGTGGGCTGGTGATAGGGTAGAGGCAGTCTCAGTGAGTTGTGTGTTATATAAGCAATAATTAGGTTAATGTATTGACTCTATTGATATGCACTAAGTTGACATCTGCACTGCATTGCCCCTAACAACAGATAATGGCTGCTTATCAGTTATTAAGCTTGTTTCAGTGGTTTAATGTTCAGGAGATGAAACCAGATGGCGAGGAATGCCAGTGATGGCAATTAGTGCAAACTGGGGCATGTGTGCAGAAAGTATGCAGTGAAAACATAGTTTATTTCCATCGCCCCTTTTGAGATGAAACCTCTTAAAACTATACACTCAAGCACATATGGGACTGTCATCTACAGTGTCTTAAACTGCATGAAAAACACCATATGCAAGGACGGCCCCACCCCCCCCCCCCCCCCCTATCAAGGCCAGGCAGCAATAGAGCTCACAGCTGGAGAGCGGTGGAAGTGAGAATCCACTGTCTCCATTCATGGCTCCTCTCCCGCTCCTCAGCTGTGCCATTTTCAATCAATAGCTTTTAGGAAATCAGCATCTACCCTGCAGTTTGAAATGAAAGGCCTCCTTTGTTGTGAGGCCCATAGCGTGTATAATGATCTCACGCTGAAGAAACATGCACATTTTTGTGAGGCATTTTCTCCCGTTGCAGAAAATTACATAATATGTTCATGTTCAAGTAAAGCCTGAATGGCTTTTGGGCAAAAACTGCATTCACAGCCAAAGGAGGAATTAAGGTGATGCCTACCTATGTTCTGGTGTGAAGTGGATGAAATGCTGTGCGTTTTTGCAGCAGTATATTCTGCAGGGACAAGACTTGCATGTGAATAAGATCATTTCGTTTCCCCTCTGGCTCCAGGTGTTTACTGGGACCATAATTCCCATCTGCATATATACTTACCTCCTCCTCCTACCACTCCTCCAACTCCCCTTCTCCTCTCTGTGGATCATGTGCCTTCGCCTGGAGCAAAACAACAATGCAAGAATGACTTTGATTTGACCAAGGAAAAGTCAGATTTCTTTATTATTTTCTCAAAGGAACATACTCCTCAGACACATCACTGTTGTGATGATGAAGATAGATTATGCTGCCAGTAATGGATTTTATAGTGGCACTGATGACAAAATATGAAAGTCTGGATACATTGCAGATCATACCAGCACTGTGAGTAAGTAAGTAGTCAGTTAGAAGTCATATGCTTATGTGATGTGCTGACCTTACCAAAGCAAATTCATATCACTCTGACTATGGAATAGCAATAAAATACTGAATCTTGTATCTCTAAACAAAAAAAAAGAGGGTCAAAACACCTAGAGCCTTGGGTTTGTTTGATTCTTTCTCTCAATCCAAACAGCATATATCTTCAATTTAGACTTGGAACAAGCCGTTACAGAATATATGAGATACTGTCAGTACAGACAATCAGATTTTTACCCCTTAAGGCATCTTGTGGAGAAATATAAATGGAAAACTTGATATTTAGTAATCAAAATAAATTGGATTATATTTAGGCTTTCTTCAGCTTTGTGCTCCTTCACACTCCCACTAGACTCTTTCCATAATACATTAATTCTGTTTAGCACTCCTGAAATATTATTATCTATAGAAGCATTTCTGGTTATGTTTTGCCGGTTGCCTGGCAATGTCACGGTGATTTCAAGGCTCCAGGAAGCAACTACTGTCTATCTCTGCTTTTTGTCTTTCTTCATCGATTAAGGAAATTCAAACATAATGAAAATAGTTCAGGTTAAAAATGCCCATTATAATTCCCCAGAGCCTAGAAGTACATATTCACATTGCTTATTTCGGCCATTGCTTATTTCGGCCAACCAACAGTCCCAAAACAAACTATAATAAACTTTATTAAAGAAAACAACTAAATATTCACATTTGAGGTACTGGAACAAATAAATAATCCACTTACAGTAAAGTAAGGGACGCTAATTCATTTTCAGTTCATCAACTAATTCATTAGTTGTTTCAAATCTACCTAATAATTGTAGCATGCCATACATTTTAGCTTTTACCACTGTCACTGGTGTTATTAAGGGGACAACTCTCATCTCCGAAGTTTGTCTGACCTGTGAGGACAACAGAAGCAGCTTGCAGCATCCACCAGGCCACCTTTAATCAAACTATTCTCAGCTGCCACACAGCAGCCATGGAGCATCCAAATGGCTGAGTCATTCGATGAACTGAAGATATGCCAAGAAGAACAGGCAGGGGAAAAGCCCAGGCCTCTCCTGCTGCAGCGGGGGAATCACTCCCCATTATATGTGGACATGGTTTATTGGGTCACCTCCATTCTCTAGAGGTTCAGCTGTGGGAGCATGTTTGTGGGGACGACTGCTGGATTGTGTGCTTCACAGGGGGTGATATGCATTCTTGCAAAATGACTGAACCAACTTGCCTGACTCGATTAGAGGAAGTCCATGTAATGCTAGAAATGGAGCGTTGTTTTCGAAATGCATATGAATATCGTGGCCAGTGGGCATCACTTACATGTGTGTTCACTGAGATGCAGTCATGTGTGTGCTGTAGATGGTGTAATCTGTTGGCAGACAGCAGTCACATCGCCGCATGTACACTTTCAGATTAAAACACATTTTTTAACTGGATCCTATGTCCACATGTGTTATGTTCGGATGACTCATTAGAACATGATTATGCTCTATGCGTTAAAAATAAAGAGTCTCACTCGTTATCAAAATCTTAAATAGGGTGTATAAGAAGTGTAGAGCAATGATTCTCCATCATCTCATTTCCCACATCACAGTGTCAACCACAGGGTCAGCTCTCATGATGCTTATGTGTGACCTACTTATGGCAACTCCTCTATATATCGCTGCTCATTTCCTGAAGTGGCACTGAGAGAAGAGAACAAACATATCATGCAGGTACAGGGGACACCTTGCTATTCTCTCAACCTCTTCAACCCACTCAAGCCCCCCTGACAAAACCACAACCTCCACAACCTCTCCCTCTACTATCTATAGTAGATAGTAGAGGGAGAAAGAGAGAGCAAGTGTGTGTAGGCGTTTCCATGTGTGTGTGTCTGAGTGTTTGAAGGATCGTTATTGTTGCTGGGTGCTAAATGCCTTTGAGTGGCATCTTATCAGACTTTTGCTCTCACTGCAGGAGGCTGCTGCTCGCTGTATCAACCTTCAGCTGATTACACTGGGGAACACAATTTTTGTTGAGTTAGGTCTGACAGCTGTTTTTAACTAATCTTTGGGTGTGGAATCCAAAACTGATCTCAGTTTTTCTCTATCACGTCAAGTTTTTAAACTATAGGATCCCCCTTTATGAATATGAAAAATACCATACTTAACAGATATGTGCTTGTTTTCACTAAACAAAAGTAACAGTCTGTGCAATGATCTTTTTGCTCTCGCCAAGCCATGGGGAAACCAAATGCCAACTTTTCACGTGTTCCTTTGGTCCACATCCGTAAACTCTCGACACACTGCTTGCCCACGGCTTGTCTTGATCACAGAGTTTTCCTTTAAAATATGCAATAATGCTTGTTTGACAAATGCACTGATGTTTGCCCTCTGACTTGGAATGGTGAAACTACCATAAATATAGCAAAAGGAGTCAGTGTTGTTTAGGCATTTACCACGAGAAGTACCAGGAGCAGACATGATCTGGAACAAAGGAAATATATACCTATGTATACCTATGTTTGAAAACTACAAAAACAGCATAAAACGGCATAATTACTGGATATTACATCAAGATTACGTGAAGTAATCTTTACATACAGCTTTAAGCACAAAAATACTGAATGAATGAGGGTTCAGTGTAATATTAATTCCCATTGAAGCAAGATTATATGATTATTTAACACTTAACAGATCATCAATTCATTATTTATCTCACGGGTACTATGTACTTTGTACATTAATCTATATGTCACTAAATTAGAGGTAATCTTAAAAATATGACGCTGATGTTTTTCTTTGTAGTCAGTTGGTTCACCACTTTGTCCAGACTGAAAATATGTGAATAACTAACGGATGGATTGCCATGAAATTTCCAATAAACAAGAAAAACAAGAGAGAGTGACATTTGCCCTGGGATACAAACCTAAAGCAAACATGTATAAATAAAAGAAACAAAACATACTAAACACATTTAGGCCTATGTTTCCACCATGCCTGCATGGCTTCCCAGTAAACAACGCTGAAAATACTGATCTGAGGTTGAACTTAATTCCTGACCACTGCTTTACGGTATAAAAACATGTACACATATATTTAAAAAATGCCCGTAAGCTACTATGACTCATGACAGATAACTAAAAAAAAATGGGTCACTTGATATTGACTTACTTACGATGAATATTGACCTAATGTCTAAATGAACTGCACCCTTCTATTGCCAACATTAACATCACAACTATAATCAGCTTCTCCGGAGCTAATAAGTTCACTTCTCTTCCCTCGATTCTTCCTGGTCTTTGCTCTGGGCGTCTTTCTAAATTGAATCTCAAAGTCTAGTGCAGTGATGATTAGAACAAGTGTGAGGCCCTAGTGATTGGGAAAGAAACAGGGGCTGTGTATTAGACTCTCGCTGTCCCTATACCTTCCTTCCTTTCTCTCTCTGAGGCCATTAGGAACCATGGCTTTCTACAGCATCATTAGATTAACTGTCATGGTCTGCCAGAGTATGCAGGAAGATCACACTCATTACTCAAGCTGCTCTACTTTACAGGGCACACAAAAGCCACGCTTTCACCTTGTAATTTGAGTCAGATAGGCTCATCAAGGCAGGAGGCAACAGCGAGATATGGAAGTGCTGCCACCACTATCAGTAGATATTCGTGTCCTATACTGTACCTCCTTGAATACACAGGCGGATTTAGAGTGCATGCTTGGCAGAGGCGATGTTCCTGGGGACATATTAGGCACATTAGTTTCCCCGGCTTCTGCCAGTACTATAGCTGGAGGGATTTGGTACACATAGGAAAACAGACTTTTACGATAATAGAGTTCTCAATAGGATAGATGCATAATACTCGTATTCCTGTCACAGTGGTAGTTTTAGTCCCTTTTCAAAAATAACTCTTTAGCCTGTTGGTCCCAGTGGAATGTAAATTGAATGCACACTGGTGTCCCCAGGACAACAAACAGGAAAACAACCTTAATATCAACAAGGATTCAATCATTTGTGTAATCAGGCAGGAAATAACCAGATCTCATTTGTCTGCAAAGGAAATGGTCCAGCGGCTCATACAACAAGGAAAAACAGCATTTATCTGCTGAGATCCTGTACATTTGTCAGGCTGAATTGTTACTGTATAAGATTTTGTCATTATTTAACATGCATGAATCTGTGTGCAGATAATAAAACAATATAAAAAGAATAACTGATGGTGTGTTTTTATGCTTTTGGCAATGTAGGTATGGATTTCCCTTTAAATAAAAAGACAACTGGCCGTGTACATCACAGAAAATATTTGTTTATTTCTGGCAGCAAGAAGCAAAGAAAACGTTAGCATTCATTCCAGAGAAGTACAAGCTGGAAATTACTTTTCATTGCTCTTGGGATAGAATAATGATACAGTAGGGTGTGAAATTACTTTCCTCTCCTGAATGTCAAACAAACATCATCGCATGAGTGATTGAAGCAGCCGGGTTTGCAAAAAAAAACAAAGAAAAAAGAAAAAAAAAACAACAACAACCAGGTTCAGATAAATATGTTGTAAATTTACTGCTCAAAGCCGCATTTCTGTAGGTGCCTATTTTGTTGGAAAATCAGACAAGTACCAAAACAATCAGGAATGGCTTAACGCTTGTCTGTGCTGCCTACAAATAGTTTATGGACTTCTAAAGCCACCTCTATGGATCAAATGGTTGACTGGAGAGAGACCTGCAGTGGTTCAAAGATGGAGGACGACATTCTGGGCTGTTTCCACTTTTACAACGAGGATATTCCTCCAAAGAAGCATTCTGGGAACAGGAGAAGATAAGTTAGTTTGTCACTTCAAGCTATAAATGACCACATTCAAAAACTCCAATGATATTTTTTATGAATTACATATTTGATGATTAACTCATCTATCCTGTCAGATTAATGCATTCAGTGTGTTTTAAATAAAAAGGACTTGGATGAACTCACCAGCTGTCGTGCCATGGACCTGAGGACACCTTCCACATCTAAAACCCACATCTATGTGGAAGAAAGAGAGCAAGCAAAGGGAGGGTAAATGGAAAGTGATGAATGAGGTCTTTCATCATTTATAGAGAGATGTTACAAAGTGAAATTGGATCATGTATATTTTGAACACAGCAGAACCAGTTTTGAGTGGGTTCATATTTTGGTTTATGAGCTCCAGGAAGTGCTCAGCTCTACTGCACTTATAACAGCCAGTTGTTTGATTAGGCTTAATTTCAGATGGTCCTCATTAATCAACATGAAAACTGTTGACAACACAGACATAGCATTGAAGACTGTTGTATTTTTGGACACGTCCTAAATCTATTATAAAATCAAATTAAAGATAAAGCCATTCATAAAGAAACTATTTTCAGCAAACATTTTGGTTAGTTTACATGAGAGATTTCTGTATTTATGTTTTGTCTTTGCTTTTCTCACTGGTATGTTGCAGGTGTGGCTATGCTGGAAAATTGTGATGCCATTTTTCATACTTCTGTGCATCAGTGAGAGTTTGACAACATTTTTTGGGATTACTTTTTTATTATTATTAAACAATTGAATAAAACCATGAATCACCCACTTAATCTAGTGGTGGGGTTTGTGTATCGCTGTGTTGTCAGATGGTAATTTGTAGGTTGCAGGGTTGAAGTTCATGCCCCCATAAGTCCACACTGAACAGGAAACTAGTTCTCTACTATCTTTAAATAGGCTTTTTTGGGGGGAGAGGTGGCAATCAAAATAAAAATTTTCCAAGGACGCAATAATTGCAGTAATGGCTTTGTGTTTATTTGGAAACACATGCAGTAGCCATCTTATGATTAACATAATTGCCGTCTGTCGGGCACTTGGGTGGGTAGTTATTAAGTTATTTTGGATGGTTACTTTACGGATAAATTACAGATTGACTCACAGCTGGAGACTGGTCTGTGCCGACAGGCAGATTTGTCCTTCTCTTTGTTTGTTATTTACTGGGAGCACAGCATGGTGTAATGGTGCTTCATGATGACAGATAATACGCCTGTGTTAATGAGTTCACTAAGTAAACTAATTAATATGTTAATTGATACAGATTTGTGTCAGTTTAATATCAACTCTATTAAAAAGCGTTAAGGAGATACAAGACAAGTAAAGTCAGTAAAAATATAGTGATTTGAATTGTGATGTTTATATGAAGGACAAACAGATACACGAACATTACATGAGGTCCCAAACACTACAGTACGTATGTACGGTCATACAACATATAAGCAAATGTATAACACTAAATTCATTACATGGTGTTTCTAAAAATGAAAATGTATTGATCCCTGTGGCTAAACGTATTGTTGCAACTCTGAAAGCGATGAGACTCACCGTGAAGAAAATTCATTTTTATTCTTGTAAAACATACAATTGATAGATCTATTACACAAACACTGCAGCACAGTTTAGGTTTAGGCAAGTAAAGGAGCACCAATTGATCTGTTGGACAATTAGAGGCACAGTACCTAGGATACACAACAGACTGTCTAAATAACTTAGAATATTAACTGTACTGGAAATCAAAACAAAAAAGATCTGTTCACAGGTAAATGTGAAACACTTTTCCATAAAATGTTCATGGTATGAAGACAGAGAGAGAATGAGCAGGACATAACTGGTTCAGAGGTTAGAGACAGTCTTACTCTGTGGCTTTGTCGCTTCTCAATGCTCCAGTGTCGCACATCCCTCCAGTGCTCTGGAAAACATGTGTCTGTTGCCCCGCTGTCTCCCCTACTAGCCATGATGTCCCTGTCCACAAAGTGTGCCACCAAGCTAGTGCGCTGGGTCGTTGCACTGGTCACTTCCACCCTTCAAGTGTCCAACACAGTTTCCCACAATGTAACCTGATTCTAGAAACTGATCTTCCTCAACACAAAAGCAGCAGGATTGAAACTATTATGCTAGTAAGATATTGGGTTGCAGTGTAGAAAGGGGTGGACACAATACACTCCCATTATGTCCAGTATTATGCATACAGTAATATATATCTTTCACTCACAGTGTTTATGATTAATGGAAAATGTTTCAGCTTGCATTGTGTCATAAACATTAAAGGACACCAGTGCGACACACACAGGTTACATATATCCATTAAGTCTGATCTTTCAGTGCTGCTAAATGTGGTTTCAGCACTGCATAAGCCATGTTTTAGCCATACCAGTGCCACTTTAGTTAGTTACAGATATATCTAATAAACTGGTAATTCAGTGTAAAAACTTTGAATCCACATGTCAGACAAATATTACTGGATAAACTAAACATACAAAGTTTTGTTATTGTTGCCCAGAATGAAATGAGGGCAAAATAAACATGACAACAGGCTTACTATTCATTCATTGTCACTAAGACAACAAGGAAAGACTGCTGTAATTAGCTTCATCTTTAAATAAATTGCTTGGCATATTAAGATTCTTATAAATCTGCCCCCAAGATGATTTATTAAAGACTCTTGAGAACAGGGAAAATCTAAATGTCAAAAGGTTAACTGCATGTTGTTTAACTCATAAGCACGGATTCAGAGTGATGATTAAACTGCTGGTGCTGTCAGACATTTTAATACTGTTCACAAAGACTCTGATTGGCTCTAGATATTCACCAGACAAGAGCAACACCGGACCCGAGTAGAACATTTTTTTTTACATGTGGTTGATTAGACACAGATCCTGCCAAGCGAAAGGTAAAACTGCATAATCACAATTGTTTAGCACTGAAAAGGAACAAAGAACAGATTGCCTCTCTGACTGGTTTGTTGAATAAAGCTGTGTATTGTGGCCAATGTGACCTAGCCATGGAGGGAATGGAGACACAAAAAAACAATGCATTTGTTTACCTGAGGCTGATAACGCAGTGTGCCTCAGTTCCCCTTGCTGCTCTGCACACAGGATGCCTCTTCCTCTGTGGAAGAGTCTTTTGGAAAGCTGAAAGAAGGAAGAGATGGAGGTGAAGGAGAGGTCAGAACAGGCAGAACGGTGTCGTTTAGCTCAGTTGGTAGAGCAACCCCCCCATGTACAAAAGCTCAGTCTTTGCCACGGCAGCCCAGGGTTTGAATCCGACCTGTGGCTCTTTCCCGCATGTCATTCCCCCATCTCCCTCTCTTCCCACATTTCCTGTCACTGTTCAAGCTGCCTCTGTCAAATAAAGGCCAAAAAAATATCTTGCTGACTTTACTCCTAATCTTTTAACCCTAACCTTTAGGTTTATACTAAGTCTGCTGCTGAACATAAAAAAGGTGTTTTTCAATCAATCGGTCAATATGTAACAAGAAACTGTAGGTCAGAAATGCCAGGGATATGTTTGAGGTAGTTTAGAAACAGTTTCACCACTAGTTTGTCTCCACCATAGAGCATGGACAACCTTTAATTTCAGCCATGCTAGCAGGAGTAGAGCAAAACCTTAATTAGTCCAATATTGGATTATGATCAAATATCTGCAAATATTAGTATGCTAACACACTAAACACTAAGGTAGTAAAAATGGTGAACATCAGCTGATTTTAGAGCTGGGGTTGAGCAGTTGTTGTTGTTGTTTGTTTGTTTGTTTGTTTGTTTGTGTATCATTGGGCAACAATTCCACACCAGAATTTCAGTATATTGTAATTCAAGTGAGCTGAGAAAACCAGATGTTTCTCTGTTTTGGGGCTTTAGAGAATTTATCCAGTGATGTGCAAACGTGGTGAGCCTAGTCTTGCATACCAAGACCTTTATCTACATTTAGTTTCATTGCTTTGTCAGCACTAGTGAAAGCCTGATTCAAAATCCTGAAAGTTGTGATCATTTCCCATTTGCTCTTTTGCCTACAACAGCGTTTAGTACAAAACAAGTGTGTGTGAACTCCTGACTTAACACGGAGCTCTGTGCTTTGATACCATGGCACTCATATCGACAAGTAGCATGAGGACAAACAGCGGGAATAACTTTTGGGCAGAGACACTGGTGTGTGTGTGGTGTACTAAGCTGTGTGGTTTTTGGTGTGGTATAAAGCTCCTAGAGAAATCTGTCTGTCTCTTGTCCCCTACCACCAAAGCAGAGTGTTGCTGAGGCAGTCAAAAAGTATGTTATGACATTATCTCATCCCGCTGTTAGACAGCTTTTCTGCCTCTAAAGCTCGGAGCGCTCTGCCCTTCAGGCGTGGAGTGCTGGAGGGCCAGCTTTGAGAAGACAAGTTATGGTGAGAGAGACTAGACTTTTAGTGATGCTCACGTTGTGGAGCACTATGAGGGATGAGGCTTCACAGGGTAACCTTCTCCTTCTGCTGCTGTTCAACTTGTGGGTTTGGTGCAAAGGGCTTAACTGACGGAGAGACAGAAGGTTTTGCATTGTGTTCAAAAGACCTGCCCCAGCTTTAAACTATCAAGCATTGCCTCAAAAACACAATATCAGGCCAAGTAATCTGTATAACACCAAAACTGTGTGCAGACCAGTGACAGTATAAAGAATGGACAGAGCCTGAGTGATGTCACCCATAGGTTTCCAAAGCGCTGTTTTGAAGCCGAATATATGCAAACTGGTTTTGCATATTTAGCCTATCTATTCAGGAGGAACCATAAACATATTACAGATACAGTAGGTCTGGACTGCAATATGTTTCCTCGATGTATATTTAACTAGTACAAAACAGTATATTCTTCCATTAAACGACAACAGGGTCAATTCCTTACTGATATATCAAACACATCCTCAAATTTAAAACCTTTTTCCTTGTTTCATGCTAAGTATTATATTCAATTACTGCTGAAATGTCATATTCAAGACACGTCTGAAACGGAAATGTATGTAAAACAATCTTCTTAAAGGGCATCTTAACCTAGAATTAGCTTATTGAGGCTGTCAGTGTTATTGCAGATTTCGACATAATCATCTTGCCATTTGCAATCAGTAACCTAGTCAGTTCAGAATAGTATCCAGCTGTCGGAGATTCCCTCCAGTGACAAACAGTCACAATAAGGCTGACTAACTGGGAAAGACAAAAACATTTCACAGTAATCAGCGCTAGTTTCCCAGGACACAGTCACCTTGGCATCAATTCAAGCCCCAAACCGTGGTGTTATTCACACCACATAATTGCTTTATCTGACCATAGATGTTGAACGTTCTAACGAGCAAAAGATCCAAGGACAGACCCTGCCCAGGGGTTGAGTGTTTGAAGGTAAGAAGGGCTCTTGGAAAATGACTCATATAGTGATCTATACTTTGTCATGCTCTGGCATTAGCCATGGATCTCCAACTGAGGCGCCGCACATCATTACACATAATTGTGTGGAGAGATCAATATCTGACAAACTGAGGATGATGACATCTAAAACAATTTATTCTCAAACATTACAAAGATGCCGGCTTATCCTACAGCACCTGAAGAAAACAAAACCATGATGCTATATTTAAACATGAATTAAAGAGTTAAATGTAAAGCTTTCAACCTGAACTTCCAGTTTCTGAGTGGTAAAAACTGGACCAGGCAGATGGTACATGGATGTTTTTAAATGCTGGTTATGCCATTTTTATAGAAGGCCAGAGAGGAAATGTGCAAAGATTTTGTTTTCTTGAAATTATGAAAGAATTTTTAATACAGAAAATAAGTTTGTTTTCCTGAAATCACAAAAAGAAATGCTTTAAAACACATCTGAAATTTGGATTATCACTGAAAGGTTCCTATAGATGCATTCTTTATTAGTTTCTGCCATATTTTGAAAACAGAAATCTTAAATACTGGACGTTAATACTCACTCATCAACACTAATGTACATTTTTAACTGAGTGCTCAGTGTTTATATAAACTATGTGCCTATCTCTCTCTGAAATGACTAACAGAAGATTGGTAGTCACCAGGGACAATAAGGTCATGTCTTCCTTAATATTTTTTGCCAGTGTATAAAGATATAAAGCACTTTGAGCATCTTGGTAGCTGAAAGGTTACAGTGTCCACCACATAACCACAATATGGTTCAATTTCAGCCAGTGACCTTTTTTGCATGTCATAACCCTCTCTCTGCCCTGTTTCTTCTTCACTATCCCTGTATGACAAAAACTTTAATAAAATAACTAAAAGAAAGTGTACATTCATAACAACTGCATCCATGTACTTCCACACATTCATGCACATATTGACTAAACAAGAACAAGAACAATATACAGAGTTGCTGGTTGCAACTGAAGAAGACATAAAGAGTAGTTCACCTCAGTAACGGCAGAGCAAGACAGCATAATGTAAGGAGAAACAACGTGACTTTGGCTGGTGACTCAACAAACAT
Organism: Larimichthys crocea; assembly: GCF_000972845.2. Classification (NCBI taxonomy): domain Eukaryota; kingdom Metazoa; phylum Chordata; class Actinopteri; family Sciaenidae; genus Larimichthys; species Larimichthys crocea. The sequence goes on along the minus strand of NC_040020.1, from coordinate 27,684,006 downwards.
GTCTTAGGTGGGTGGAGCACAGGGGATTTCTAAATTTCAGCCATGTTAGTATATGACTTACAACTTCAATAACAATCATTTAATTATAATAAGTGATGGTATTAATCTGCAATAATCTCCAGTACATATTTCCACAACAAAACACTCCAGTATGTCTCCAGCTCAAATCCATAGCTCTGTTATTAGAGTTTCCGAAAGGGTCCTAATTTCCAGGTTTTAGACATTTTAACTAGTTCAACCACAGATGTGAAACTGAATTAACTCATATTATGACAAAGCCCTGTCCTGCTTATGTAAAGGTTTACAACAACAACAACTTACGTCTTGGGTCGGCCAGTGAAATGCTGGCGCAGCACTAGAGCCAGAGTGGAGAGAAGCATGATGGTGGTGCACATGGTCACCAGAGCCCACCACCCTGCAGCCAAAGAGACAGCACGGTCAACATGAACCATGCATGGTGAGTCCACTCACCACAGCTCTGTTTGTCTCTCTTTCTCTCACACTCCCTGGTTGGATCGGGAACATAGGGGGATTAGTCAATCCCAGATTAGAAAAGATGACATGGTGCATTACAGAAGCACAGCACTGCTGCACACCTAAGCTACGTTATGATGAGTGTGCATTTGTTGCACATGATACAGATATTTACTGCATAATCTCCAAAGAAAAACACACAGGACGTTTTTTTTTTTTTTTTTGACAGAGCCATCTCAGGTATTTTTGCATCTTGTTCCATATCTCCCTGCTGCAACATTTCCTGTTATGTCAGACCTTGTCGTGCTGTCACTGCTCACCAAGTTTCCTGCTCTTCCCCAGTCAGCTAATCATCACCTGCCTGTACACCTGTGCCTTATTCCCCTGATCATCCACCTAGTATTATATATTATTAGTCTAACTACAGCTCATATTTGTCAGACTGTCTGATGTGCTACACAGCCCTAGTTATCATATCTATCGATTTAGTGTCTGACTAAATATCATTCATGTCAATAAACAAGTCTAATTATGACTGCAATGCTCTGATTTCATTAAAAAATCTAAGTTTTCCAAAATATGGGAATGCCTGAAAGCCAAACAAATATGGACACCTCATGTCCCATGTGTCTGTATGTTCTGTCTGGAAATGTTGTGATATTTTCACAGGATAACTGAAAACGTAATGTCAGGTAATTAAATACTTAAAAGTTTCATCCTCTGGACACCATGAATTGCTCATGTGCTGCTTATTTGCACTCTTACAATGTTGTAAATCTGTGAATAATTCAGGATTTCATGCCACATTAAAAGCTATATCTCATTCAGCCACTGGTGCATGATGACCTTTGTTAAGTGGATCAACAACAACCTGGCAACGTAATGAGGATGGCTCCAAGACAGAGAAAGGCTCTAAATACACACAAAATGAACACACACACACACACACACACACACACACACACACACACACACACACACAAATCAAACCCTAAGCCTCTCCATTTTCTGTCTCATTAGGCTGAAGTTATATTTCTTGCAGACAGCTGGATGTGGATATTCTCAAGCCAGCAATGACATTCCCCGCAACAGCATCTGTGACTCTGCTGTCACTGCTCTGTCATGAAACCTGTGGTGCACGGACGGCCGACAGAAGGAAGTTCACACAAGTGGCTGTCAGGAATGTCAAGTTGCGGAGATGTGGCTGTGCATCTCATCTGCAGCTTTGAGACCAGCTCATGCCTTCTAATTGGAAAATTCTTCAGGCCTCCTCTCAAGTTTTGTGTTGATGAAGAGCTGCACAGACTTACCAATACCTTAAAATCAGGGGTATAAATGTCACAGAGCTGTTATTTGTGATGACCTGCTGGCTGGCTTAGACGTGCCCGGGGTTTGTTTGACTGAAAGAATTAAGGGATTTATTGAGGCAAGTGTTTTAAGCAGTTAGTGCCTGGGTTCCTAATTTGCAGGAATTGTATTCAAATTGTTTAACGTAGCCTCATTACAGTAGAAATTCATGGCTTGATGGAATCACAATAATGATCTCAAGCAGTCTACATACTAGTGCTACCTGTACACCTTCTGTACTAAAACACCAGTAATAAAAAAGCTTGTGAATCTCTGTCAGTTTATATTAAGATGATCTGGTTAATCTGAATAATGACCTGCTGACAGAGACAGCTGTGTGTCTGCACGCGCACATGATTAAACGATAAATGTCAATGCATCCAAAAGCTCAAGTAGCTGAAGAATCTGTCAAGATATATCTCTCCCTCATAATTTTAATAATTATAATAATTTTAGCCTCTGAGTAATGGAGCCTGATGTGCTTCTTAGAGTTGGCTTATTGTTATTTTGTGTATTTTCAGAGACTAAAGTTTGTCCAGGTGTGTTTGTGCATCAATTCCATGTTACCACTGCTCTATGGAAATCACAATACCTGGCAGGGGGAAAATGTGTCGCCATGGTGACAAGTCAGTGTCCTGTCGACCACACTGTACGATGGAGACACTCTGTTACTCTATTTTCTGTCTTGCATGCTGTCGTTTACCTGATTTACCTTCTCCTATACTCATAGCCACACAGCAAAAAGGTAAAATTGATGTCCTGGATTTCATATTGATTTCTTTATGCAATATTACATTTGTAACCCAAACATTAAAATGCTGAAATCCTTAATAACTGTATTTTCTCTGGAATATGACATGTGTGAGTTGCTTTTATGAAAGCTAGACAAAAACATTAAAGACTCTAAAACGCCCTCCCTGCATTCAGAAAGTCGTCTTTGATGATCGGATGTACGGTTTGAATAAATGTGTCTTCTTCCCTCCATGAACCTCCCACTGGAGCTTTAGATAGAGTCTCGCCTGGAGCGGCAAACAGCGAACAGGCAATCCATTAATCATTGATTAAGAACATTAACATCTCATTCCATTTAATTATCTTTTGTTCCTGAAACAGTGGGACTGGCAAGTAGAGTATGTGCAGTGACTACCTGCAGGCAGGAGATATGTGCTGTGTCGGGTATTCTGGGTCAAGTCCACCTTTGGCTGAGGAAATAAAAAAGAAACGTAAAAAACAGAATAGACTGGAAAGACATAAAAAAACAACAACAACAAAAAAACATGCTGATCCGTCCTAAAAGAGCAAAATCATTTTAACCAAAAGAATACATAAGAAAGAAAATCAGTTTTCCTCAGTTCCTGGTGCCAGAGTCCTCGCTAATCCAAGAAATTGGAACATATCGCACCAGTCCTCAGATATTTGCACCAGCTTCATGTGTCACAAAGAACTACTTTTAAAATGCTAATCATATATAAAACACTAGATGGTTCAGAGACAAAATACATTTTTGATCTGCTATTAGATTATCAACCAGCCAACCATCCAGACCTCCCAAGGAGAAGCACCACATATTTTTTATTTTTAAGTACTAAACATATCTGCAACACTCAGATTCAGCCTTAAACTTTGGTGACACTTCAGATTACGTCTTGCAAGGCGTAATGCTCCCAAAACCAGAGTTATTTCTGTGTTCAGTGGGTCATGCTGAATCCTGTATTGTTAGAATAAATACCTCCAGTATAAATTGTTTATATTATGAGATTGTTACCCCCTTGCTCTTTAAGTTCACATCTTTCTCCCTTGTATGGAGTACAAGGTATATATGGTAAAAGTACAAAAAACTAAATTGGGAAGAATTACTCTGTATGTTGCAGATTGTAACAAGTGTTCCCAAAACCTTTCTGTTTGCCACTGCCTTTTATTGATTAATTATTTGATTTTTGTTCATATCTCACATTGCACTGTAATTTTCTATTCTGCGTGCTCTATTTTAGCTGAATTTCATTAAAAAGATGCTACTTAATGTGCTTTTATATTTAGTCTAAATGCCTTTTATTCAGTTTTTTGACACTGAGCTGGTGATCACTCAGCCAGTGCTGAATTAACAAATCAACAAAAGTCTACTATGACACTACAAAGCTAAACTAAAAGGCTTCAGCTTTCTAAAGGAAGGCTAGTTAGCCTGACTTTCACTTATGTGAATACAAGGTTAATATGACAAAATATCCTCTAAGGTGAGTGTTATAAACAGATAAATATCTTGCGCATGATAGATCACTAATGATATGTGTGTTTGTGTGTTTTGTCATGCTGTCAGACTAACTTTTTTTCCATAAATATGTGTAAAAATGGTTTCATCCTCTTTTAATAATGGAAAAATATGTATGTCATGTAATAGCTGCAGTATTATTACAGTTTTTATTTTCTTACACAGAAATTGGAAAGAAAGTTTTAATGTTCGACTTTAAATTCTTTGCTGTACTCAGAGATAGAAACATGTGAAAACAGTGTTAGTGTTAACTCATTTTAATCCAATCGGTGTAATGAAATGCATATTTTGAGGAACTTTAATCTACTTTTGCCACCGTTTTAAATCATTCTGGATATAAATGTGTAAATGCAAATATAGTTGTTTTTTTTCCAGGTGATGTAACCTGGATATAACATTTTCTAGTGAGCATGGACAAGCAGTTGTATCAAACAGCCAAGTGAATTTGAAACAACTCTTTTTTTAATATATTTAAATTGTGTGCTCATCATTTTACCATATATGATATTTCTGATTAATTTGTGTCTGCATGTTAACGTCATCTTGCAGTCTACTTGTTGGTTGTACTGTATGTAGTGAAAACTAGAATTAGCCAGAAGTCACCTGAATCATCTATCAAACCTATATTCATAGAAAAAAAATAATACAAATAAATAATCATTTTAAAAATAAATAATAATTTTAAAAAACATTGGACTGAGACAAATTTACAAGTACATTTTATTGATGATCATGATTCATTTTCACCAGTTTGGTGAAGGTACAAGTCTGTGGTAGGCTGTGCAAACATGCTCAAAACACTACAAAGCAACTGCACTCGCTCGCACCAACAACGCAGTATACAATGACATATTCATGTACAGTATTCAAATACATAGAATCCTTCTCTTAGATATATTTAGAAAAATATAAAGTCCTAACTTTTCAACTGATAGACAGAAACATTTCACAACAAAAACACATTGTTCCACATATGCTGTGATGCCCTTATTTGGTGAAAGAGAATGAACGTGAAATGTAATAACGAGTGAAGGAAAGTTTGTCTCATTTTCATCTTAAAATGACTAAAAATATATTTTGGATGAAGTGCTGCTGTAGTACATTTGGCATGCAAGGACATGCCCGACTCGGGCCAATTAATGCAAGTAATTGTAAGAAAAATATAAATAAATATATGTGATAAATAAAGCAACTGAGCGAGTCATTGGGATGTGTTTGCAGATTAATTGTGTGTGTGTTTATAGTATGACGAGGAACATGCAGCATATAGACGAAGACAGACGAAAATCAGCTTAGCAAGAGCAACAGTACATCTCAAACGTCTGTGTGTGCACGCATGTGTGTGCATGTGTGTGTGCATGTGTGTTTGCAGATAGGTTTCACACCACACAGTGTTTAATAAACAAGATGTCAGGGGATTCAGCTGAACAAAAATATTTCTGGACCTCAAGCTGTTTGAGGTCTGACCTCAGAAGGATGCTGACGTCAGAAGCTGAGGAAAGAATGGGACGGGTGTGTATTTTGAAAAAGATCATTTATGACTGACAACAGCTTTATTGCCTCCAGAGCTATTTGGGCCAAAGTGGAAATAGTTTACCTTGAGAGTTGTTTGACTATTGTGTGTATTTTTATCCACTTGTCTGACGTATCACTGTGTGACATAGGCTTACGACTCTCCAGTTCAACTTGAAAAGGAACTCAGTTAATGAGAATTCTTGGGAAACTTGCAATGGCCGGTTTTATAGACACTAAAGCCAGAGTGTCTCTGGTTGTGTTGCTTCAATTATTTCAAGAGCACAAGTTAAATTATCTTATCTCAAACAAAACAATTGTTTCCCCTTTTACTCATAGCAAGGTAATTATGTTGTAACTCACAGAAAATGCAAGAATAACTCTAATACCAGTAGTTTAGATGTAGGTTAAAAAAAAAACAGCAAAGGAAAATGTCAATTAATTCATATTTCCATCCACCTGTGATTCCAAATGTTATATAAAGCGTATCATATATTTTGTTTTTATTGATACAACAAATTCCCTATTTCAGCCAAGTATAAAGCCATATTTTTTTTCTTTTAGTTTCCCCAATATTCTTCCTGGCTTATACAAATTCAGTAAATTTACATGTTAATGGGCATTTTGTGTGGCACGTTAGATAAACTTTAGACACGACTGGTTTAACTCAAGGCATAACGTGTAAAGGAAGTAACTTAAAACATTAGATAAAGGTTTTTTTATTTCTGATATTTTTTCTCAAGTGCAACTATGCTAAACTTATTTCCGTAATGATGATGTATGAATCTATGAAAGAGATTTCAAGAAAGCATTGTTGTGAATGGTTAAGACCATCTGTCCAGTCATAATTGTTTTTGTTCTCAGTGACGCGGTCCTAACGGAGGCAATGGAAAGTTACAGTAGATGAATGACCAAATGAGGAGGAGAGGAGACTCATTACTTCCTCATTAATGCCAGATGCCGATGCCAAGGGGGGTCAGATGGGAGATATAGGACGTCACTGGAGCAGATGCAAACTGAAGATTGGATCAAATGTCCATCCTAAACAGATTTGCCGTGTATGTTTGGGAATTGACTAGAGAGAGACTTGCAGATGGGGACTGTGAGCAGGAGTGCACACAGTCCAGCGACTGTGATTACTGAAGTGCAGGTGAGAAAGAAGATGAGGTTAAGTAAGGTAAAGAAAGTTAGTTTGACAGCATGTGGCATGTTTGAGGACTGAACAAACTGAACATGATGTCTGCATGAGTTTAGAGAGAAACTGTGAGGAAAAACCTGTGTTCAGTGATATAAGGAAACCGACTGATGGCACTTCTAAAACTGAAATGTTTTTCGTAGACCTCCAGAGCGACTTTTTAAAGCTCTTAATGGAGCACGTCTCTCTGATGGGGTTTTGAAGATGTAAACTAACTGACAGTCCTGTAAATATTAGTGTAGGGGAGGTCTTATAGCAGGTCTGTGTGGGGATGTGTATGTGTAGTTGCTGATTGCGTCCACCTGCTGATATTTTCCATTTTACTTTCACGATGTTGTAAGTTTTTGTAATGAACGTTGTGGGCAAATAAAAAAAAGCATTGCCGCTAGTCTGAGACTTTTAGCAAAGAAAAAACAGCCCTCTTTAACACGTTAAAAGATAAACGTGTCAATGAGTTGTAAACAAAGGCAGAAGAGTATGCACACTTGCCCACTGTACACTAATACAAACAACACCTCTGTAAAGTTAAACAAGACATTAAGAGCACACAATGCATCAATAGAGAGAGAAAGGGGCTTATGTCCCCTGTATATGAGGATATACTGTAGTAGGACACAAAGAGAATCTATTAACAGTCAGCAGCTCCATGGTCCCATAGTCAGGGCTTCAACAACTAACTGCCCCCGTCTCAGAGCTTAAAAATCATTTAAACATTTCTTTATCTCTCTTTCAAAATATCATGAGGTGTATTCATTTGTGCAGCTGAGCTGGAAGATGCTCCTCTCGCTTTAGGTTTCCACAGAAATGAACTCTGTAAAGTAATAATCGGCAACGTTTTGATATAAATAAATTAATATTTCTGCCATCCCAAGCTGACCATTCACTAAAACCCAAACCACGAAAAACAACTGTCCAACATAACGTTAACATACGGTAAACTATATGAGTAACTTTGTGTGGTCACAGGTTATGAAAAACAAAAGTTCAGTGTGTAGTACCCACACTTGCTATCATACAACAAAAAATACAAATAAATAAAAATACTGTTCTTCTGTTTATTTGGGATATGTAGCTTTAATCTTTTAGCAAAATAGCAAATATCTGTTTTGGAGCCTTCAAGTGCTTATTTAAGATGCTTTCATGGATAACTTACTTAGCTAACATTAATTAACTAGCTACTGAAACCTGCAAAAATCAAGGAACGTCGAGGATTGTTACAAAATTTACTGAGAATCTTGTATTGCTAATTTGCCACCATTATCATTGACAACAAGATTCAAAAGCTTGAGGGGCCTAGCAACAGTAACTAAGGCGAACAGGGTTTAGTGAAGGGTCAATTATCAGCGAATGTAACAGAACAGTAACTTAATCTACAATTTTATGAAAGCTTTTGGATTTGCTTTTCTGAGCACTTGGTAGCTGTTTAGTGGGAATGATCCCATGCCACATAGGAAGTGATGTTTTGAAGTGATGCTTTTGGCAGCAACAATTTGTTATAAATACATTTTAAAAAAATAAAATAAAATAAAATAAACAGTAGAAGAACTGGATAGCATTAGCAGTGACACCCTACATGGCACAGGCCCAAAGCACCACATAAACTAGCTAAATCTTCATAAAAGTAAAATGTTGCCTGGCTACATTGTTTGGCATCCAAGTGATTTCTGGATTGTGTTGTGATACAGAAACACCACAGCAATAAATGCTCAGCACCAAAATGGCACCAAAATAAAGTACAGAGTTGCACGGATTACCACATTAATCTTATCCATGTCTGTGAAACCATCCTCACAGAACTCCTTGCAATTGGAATTCCTTTATCTTCTCTTCTTCTTCCAAACTCTTCACACTGCTGAGCTGGAGACCTGGAGCCAGCCAACCTCTGTGTAGGCCCCCGTCACATGCCAGTACACCGCTCCCATCAGTTTGGTCCACACCATCTGCACCTCTGCTGTGAAGAACTCTGGGAAATCTTCAGATAACACCTCCAGCATCACACCGCTCAAAATCTGGGAAGAAGGAAGGTGAGAAAGATTCTTGATTAACATCGGGTGAAACGAGAAGAGCTGGGGACAGAAAGAGCAAAAGAGTGGAAATATGTAACTATCAAGACAATGCCAGCTGAAAGGAATATAGAGTAATGCAGAGAAATAGGATTCAGTAGGTAAAGTGAGAGCAGAGCAGTTGAAATAAAGAATCCAATTTGCTGTTACAGAAAAGTGGGCGAGGCAGGTGAGAATTGAAAATGATAACAGTAAAACATGAAAGCAGTGGGCGGACAGGCCATACAAAGGGAATGAAAATGACAAAGTAGAGAGAACACAGGGGACTGAAAAAGTAGTAGTATAAAGGGAAAGCAGGAAAAAAACAGGGGAATGTGTATTTAAATGTGATAGATGAGCAGTAGCATTAAAGCTGCAGCAATGAAACATGACATTATTCATTTGTAGGAGTGCAGTACATGAAGAACCCCTTGAATTCTTACTTTTGTCTGTCAATAAAACCATTACAAACTGAATAAAGAATAAAATACAACACAAGATACACGTTGGACACGATGGAGTTGCTCAGTTGTCATGGAGAGACGATTTAAATTGTTACCATGACCTTCATGTGATAACAGGTGGTCATAAATGGAGAGAGGCAGGGGATCATAACATCCCCCTGTATGACCACCTGGTATCATGTTACAAAATAATAAAAAGTAATTATGGCAGCACTCTTGTGCATACCCACGTCGGGTTAAGAGTTCAGGGAATACACAGTGGGACTAACCCATTTAATGATTTATTCACAGTGATCAATTGAATCTTAAAATGTATTCTAAAGGCAATCGGAAACCAGCGGAGGGATGCGTAAATGGCAGTAATGTGTTCTCCTCACAGCTGCATTTATGAACCAACTGCAGACAACATTCAAAAGACTTGAAGTGAGGAAGCGATATGATTCCCCACTTCAGTCACATGAAGAGGGGAATCATATCAGAGTTACACATTGAAGATTATGCAACTATATGATCTACATCAAACACTGGATCTTAAACATATGAGATTTTTTTTCTAAATTTTGTCTTTTATTGCCTTCACCGGCACTTTTAGCTCTACATCTGCATTGAGGACTACATTGAAAACTGCTTAAATATTTTATTAATACTTAATGCTGCTGTACTTTTTCATTGCCATGTCTTGCATATGTATTAGCATAGCATAAGATATGTTACACTTGTGATCTGCACTAAGATTTGTCTATGTTTTTTACACACAATAATTCTTATTTCTGACATTTTGGTGAGTGACTGATTTAGTCAGTACAGTTTGACATCACTGCTGGAGGGTTTACAACCTTTGATTACACCCAGCATCACTAATGAGACTTCAAACCTACTTTTTCATTTGGTATTACTGTAAGTTACTCCTGAAAGTAGTTGAGATAAATTACTGACCTGCCCTTATTTTTGCATGCAGGCACAAAGATAATACATAATAGCTGCATATAAATAGCTGCAATAAAACAGATGAGAGCAAAACAGGAAAATCAATTTTTGGCCTGATTAAATTCAAATAGGCAGTATAATTTGCTGTGATAAAATAGTAATAAAAATATTTCTTTGGAGTGGTAATGGGGTAGTCAATGGGCTGCTGAAGCAACAACAACAAAAAATGTGTCCACTATGCTATATGCTAAGCTATGATAAAGCACCTCATCAAGTATCGAGGAAAGTTCAGGGTGGATAGCTTTACCATGTTTCACAAGGCCAATGACATCTTCAATTCTAGGAATCGTATGAAGTGCTCTGTTGGTGTCAGTATCAATTTAAACATGCTGGTATTGGTATCAGAATGTTTTTAAACAATACCCAGCCCGAGGGATCGTTGAAGGCACTTCCAGGAAATAGAAAATCTCTGATCTGAGTAAAGCAGACTGTGGCCAGCTCAACTTACATATTTTACCATCTGGTAAAAGCTCCTGAACATCACAGATTAATAATGAACAAATGACTGATTGTTTCAGACATTGGATTGCTCCTTAAGATTACCTTGAAGTACATGGGTTCCACCTTGTGTTTGAGGGCATGGGCCTTTCCCACCAAAGCCAGCACTGACGACACCTTCTCTGGGTCATGGAGGTTCTCCACCACAGTATTGATGGCGTTCATTACCCTGCGGGCATGGTGCCGAAGCTGGCTGCTTCGCTCCATCTCATCAGGATCCTCCATGTCCTGGAACTGGCTGAAGTACTGTTTGGCCGATGGGAAGTTGACAAAGAACCTAAAGAGGCAAACATAATTTAGGTTCTTTAGCCATGCTAGCAGTGTGACTCTGGGGATGTTGATTGATCAGTCCGTCACTTTGGTCGATACTGAAACATTTCAACAAATCTTGGATGTATTGAATTTTAAAATGTTCACACATTCATGGTCTCCAGATGAATCCTGAAAATGTTGGTCGTTCCTTGACTTTTCTTCTAACACCATCATGAGGCAGATCTTTGTTTTTTGAAAGAAAAGATATAGTAACACATGGTTTGATCAAAGCAAATAAGAAATATGTCTGCTACTCTTAACAAGAGAGTCAAAGCAACATTTAAATGGATAGCCATTCATGTATTTCTGATCTCCAAATTATGTTAGCTTCCCAGCATATTTGAAAGAGACAACAGAGACCCAGACAACCACTGTAGGGTTCACAGGCCTATGTGATGCAGCTAACTAGCCATGAGCTGTTGCAAGCCCTTTTAACATTCAATCAGTGGCAGTAATAGCATTTTTAGACATCAACAACTGCTTTTACACAAGTTAGAATTTGAAGCCAATATATCCATAATGTACAACAAATGTAGACATAAAGCATTATGTGAACAAAAAATAAATCTTCACTTAACAATGTTTTTACTATTTATTCTTCAATTGGTGTTATCCAACCAACTATGACGTCTATTAGGCTTAATTGAGACAAACCCCATGAGAAGCCCATAATAAAGCTAGTGTATCATAATGAGAACTATGTACGCATCACAATATTTAATAAAAGCATGTGGGGACTTAAAAAATAAGAATTTACTGAACAAACCAATAGGTTGAGTATACAGAGTCACTCACGTTCCAATTTCATAGCACTTGTAAGTGAGTCTTTGATTGGAGAGTTGCTCACACACATGCTTTTTCATATCTGTGAAATATGTTATCCACCTGAACCTTCAATATGCCTGAGAGAATGTCCTTACAGTGCAGCAGCACAGATGAGGCCCTGATAGTTAAGATTGATCACACTGTTTGAGAGTGTAATTGGATGCAGGTGTGCAGCCGAGCAGAGTTTAATTTGCAAGGATCGCTGGCGCTGTTTGTGCAAGTGCATAAACCTGAAAGACACCTACTGTACTGAAGCACAGTATTAAACAGATTAAAAAACATATATTTTTTTGCTTCCACATAGTCCTACCTAGTGTAACTTTACTGAAATTTACTGAAAGAGACATGATGGTTATTCATCTTCTTGAATGAATTTAATCAAATCAAGCATTAACCAATGATCACTGCTGAAAGCAGCAAGCGTATATTTAATTTGTTTAGATTGAATCATGTGTTACTGTACTTTTACAATCTGAATGCATTCAATTCAGACTTAAGACATGTGGATAGTGTTGGAACAGAAATGTAACAAGGTCCATATTGAAACATGAGACAAAGTAAAGACCATGTAAAATTGCAAACATAATAATTGTATGTTTGAAATGGTTTTAAATTACACAAGGGATTAATTTGCTCTTTGTTGTTAGAAATAAATTCGCCACACTGTCTTTTAAATTCTCTCAGATATTCATCAAACTAGGGTTGTAATCAGACAAGGTTTTGAAAAAAAAATGCATCTCTCTCATTCATTTGAATTGAGCCAGTCCATTGCTACCTCTAGCTTGCATCAGTCCCAACAAAAGATACAGTTGTAGTCATCAACAGTAACAGTATTTTGGTGTCTAATAAGCCTATAACACAGTAATTTGCTACTCCAACTGGACTGGCTAGATCACATTTCATTTCTTCACTAATCCCTTTAGTCCAAAAGCCTGTTAACCTGAAAACAAAAGACCAATGCTGCGATGGCACACTGACAAATTACAGCTAATGCTAATGTCATCAGTTTTGCAGTTTTTTTGGTCATTAAGTATTAAACAAATTGATATTTTGATCTGATGATGGAATGAGCTGAAAAGTCAGAGGGTCACCAAACTTTTTGGGATTCATCCTCGGGGACCATGAATATCTGTACCACATTTCAAGCCAATGGTGGTTGAGACATCTCAGTCTAGACCAAAGTGGTGAACCAACTGATAGATACAGTGCTATCCCTAGAGCCACCTTAAAAGTGTGTCTTAAAATAAACACTGGTATAGTTGGTTATGAGAAAGCATCCGTAAAGTATAGACATCCTGACATCCTCTCACAAACCTGAGAAACAGCTTCAGTTTGTTGTCTAACAGAGAAATAACTGGTCCTCACCAAGCTTCAATTCAGAGCTCTTCAAAACTGATTGAAGATGTGATGTGGGAGAAAATTATATGCATCTCTGATCTGTCTGGATTGTGTTTGAGGTCTGCCCAGTGTGTACAACGAGAGTTATTTTAGCTGCAGATGTAGTAAATTCCACTCTTCAAACCACCCTGGTAGATGTAAGTAGAAAGATATACAAAGAAAATGTAAATTGTCTTGTGGGATTCTAGTTACAAAGATTTGTTTTGACTCAGGGGTTTGACAGTTTGTATCACAGCCGACTGTGAGCTAACAGCAGCTTAGCAAAAGAGAGGAAAGTGTGTATGCCGAAGCAATAACAAAGTTTCTACGAGCTTAGCTAAAGAGGTATGTGAGAAATTTGACAAGATTAACTATTGTCAGTTCTCACAAACAACAATGTTAAGTATTATTGTTAACACAGAACTGCACAGACAATTACAAACAGATGGATTTACATGTGCACACACATACACACACACACACACACACACACACACACACACACACACTTCTGCTCTGACCCACTTTAAATCTTGTCAGTGCTCCAGCTGACTAGAATTGCTAGTACAGTTATTTCAGTTATTTGGAGTTTGGCCCTCGGCAGCCTTGCTACACTACATCCACATCCCCCAGATCCTATGTCACGCTAGGTCTACAAACGCTCAGCTTGCCTGTAGCACTCGTCACTTGGCTCTACCAGCTGTCACGATATGTACACACTGTTTTTGCTTGGTGATAGGAATAATACAGACTTCCTAGTAGCTCATGTTCTGCTTAGACAAACATGAAAGTTAACTGCAGTGCTTTAGGAAAACAGCGCTGCACTGATGTTTTCTTTTTTTTAAGAGAAAGAGAGGTCTTTTGTGTCTGTGTTCTTGTTTTAGGATGATAAATGTTTGATCCCCTGTGGCTAAGGCATGGTTCTGCAGTACATAAACAAAATATATTCAACAGGCACATCACCGGGCACAGGAAAAGGATTACACTGACTGATCTGGTGTTTGGTTCCTGGATCAATTGTATGACTGATTGTTTAGCATTAGCCAGACAATAGTCAGAATTAGCCGCTAAACCTTTTGTGATCCAAAGTTAATATTCAAGACATGTACCCAATGGCTTATACATTATTCAGCCTTCCATCCCTAGTAATTACATGCATGAGGGTGTGGGGTTGGAATGATGGAGTTATGGATGAGCATGCAGAACATTCAGTAGATGAGAGTTCACCTCCGGTCACAGACCGAAACATCAAACTTGCATTTCAGACCAATTTACTAAAACATTCATCCAGCATGTTGGCCCACTTTACCTTACTAGTAGATTAGTATCGGTATGGAAGCTAATTTTTCAGCTGTAAGTGCCCGACTCAGTTTTATTTCAGTTACAATTAAAAAATAAAAAAAGAAGATAAGAAAAAGGAGATAAAGAAACTAAACTACTATTGTTATTACTGTGTCAAACATTGATGATTATCAACTTCATTAGTATTGGCCTCAAAAATCCAGTACAGGTGGGGCAATTTATTATTGTTTTTATTAACCGTAACTAACTGATCTTTCATGTTGCCTAACGCTCAGCATAGTGCACTATGTTTTAATGGGGCCATTTCTTACATATTAACACTTACATTAAATCTAAAAATCTCAATTTTTATTATTGGTGGAGGACTTTAACAGTGCACAAACTTCTGTTTCAGCTGTGTGTCTCCCTTCACACACTTTATGTGAACAAAGCTGGATGAGATGAGAGAGCAGTTGTCATTAGACGTAAATAGTTTTTGTCTGTTTCTGTTTTACGTCCGAACCTCCTCTACATGGACAACTGAAAGGCTTAGACTGGTGTCTTTAACTTTGGAGCTGCTGCAGGTTCTCATTTCATTTTTAACTTTATTGTCAATGCCAACACCATCACACTGTAAGTAGACAGGATGAAGTCTCTGTATTGTAAAACATCAGCACGTGGATACAGCTATTACACTCAGTAATAGATTTAATGTGAATGCACTTATTACATGCCATACTTTTAAATGTGAGGACTGTCACGTACGAGAAAGAAGAAAGAAAAAGGCTGAGGACTGGACACTGTAAAAAATCTGTAATTTATACATTGAGTTACTTTTCTGGCTTTGGCATCCATTGTTGGGACCCTGACCACAGACAAACTCTGTAACCCTTTTTAGAGATAACTATGGTAATACTTAGCTCTCTTTTTTGCTGCAATAGTATGAAGGGTGGGGGACCACAGTGACTACCTGATCCTTAATATGTTTCAGAAGGATAATACTACTTTTAGAGGCATGGGGAAGAACATTTTGTCCCTGTATGAGAGGAAGACTGGTTTAGTACTTTGGAGAGCTCTGAGCATATTCTTGCACCTGTCTCTGCATTTAAATTAAGTCATCAAAGCCAGAGAAGAACCATTAGTGGGGCTTGTTGATAACACTTTGATTAGACTGTAAGGGTTTTTTATAATTCTTTGGCGCAACATGAACAACCTCGAGCCTCACTCACGAAACTTCAAGGACGGTGTTTCACAAGGCGAACTATGACTCCACACTGCTGGCCTAATTATTAACTAATTAAAATACACACACTATGTAATCCTGATTTTAAAAGACTTAAAATGAACTCAAATGTCGCAACAACTATTCAATAGAAATTTAATTTTGTCCATACATTCATGTTCACAAGACAATGAATCCCAATGACTTCTACCTTCTACTGCCACCAGCAGGTTGACATTTTGGGTTATAACTTAAGTATCTTGAAAATTACTAAATGTTATTGCCATTGAAGTTTGTTCAGATATTCGTGGCCCCCAGAAGATAAATTGTCATAACTTTTTCAATCCTCTGAGTTAATTTAGTTCAGTTCATCTAGCACTACAACCAGTTTATCCAGTACATTGGTTTATAACCAAATGCCTCCAAAATGAATTACATTCCTTATTATCCTCACATGTAATTCATGTTAACATCATGGTTAGCATTTTGTGCTAGCATATAGCTTAAAGCACTGCTGTGCAGCAGCCTGACAGAGTAATTAGCATGGCTATAGACTCTTAGTCTTTCTTTTCTCTACATGTTATCTCTTTATGTTGTCTTATTTCATTGTATCTATATATGTTATTCTTTCACATATAGCACATAGTTTCCATGAGGTAGTGGCATTTATAATAAGTCTAAACAGACTACCTGAACAGTGTATTCAATTAATGTTTTTAGATGCCTCTGTGCTGTAAAACAACTGACATAAAATATTAACAATTCTAATTATATAATACAATCGGCTATATGAATGTTTTATACCATGCTTCAGTTTTTAGTCCTTGTAAGATTGTAAAGAGTTAACACAGGGAATTTCAAGACACACAAAATGAAACACAATTATCTTCTGCTTAGTGAAAATGTGCATAAATCCTCCCATCAGCACTTTGAATGTAACAGCACTGTCTGAGTGAATGTTTTCAGGGTTTGATTGTATTAACTAAGCTGCCATATGCAGTGTTCTGCTGATGCCTGGAGTGATCTTACTCTTTGGTGCAATTGAATTTGTACGCATTGGTGAAATCAACTGAGGCTATTATTACTGTCTATTCTCTCCATGCATCCAGGCATGTGGATTGACATAAAAATGCAAATCTGTGTTCACTTGGGGGATGCTGTGTTCTGATCCTGACCGTAGAAGACTTTGACCCAGTGTCAGCCTCAGTTTATGTTAGGTCACTGAGAAACTGCCAGCCAACTGTTGATAATCACATTCTTTTTGCATCTTAAAGTATCACCATAGACTCTGCAGAATAGGCATTTTTTCATATGTTCTAAATTAAATTACTGTGTGATTATTTGTTAGTGATGTAAACTCAAAATGCCAATGTACAAACAGCTGGCACTTTGGAATTTCTTCATGGAATATTAACACCTGGTAACACAGTTAGATGAGAAGATTGTTAACTAGTCTCATGTCTATATAACTGCAATCTAATGTAAATATGAAATAATTACCAGCCATTGGTTAGCTTTTCTTAGCATAAAGACTGGAAACATTGGAACAGGTAACAAAATCCACCCTCTTGCACTTCATAACTTCCTGCAGTTAGACAACCAGAGAGACCAGTCCAGAAAGACTATTTCTTGGCTCCAAGCGCACGACCTTCTTGTCTAAATCTCAGCAAAAGCAAAGAAGCAAATTCATTTCAGTTCCTTAGCTAGAAATAATGAATTCTTGGAAATGCAGGCACAAGCTGATGATTTTCTTGGTTTGGTATTTGTCAATTAGTGTTAAGTATGATTACGTCTATAATGAAACTCTTTAGTTTTTCTGTCATTGTCTGTCTTTCACCCTGGTAACACAATGTGTGTGTTCTTTTACTTCTTAGCTATGAAAATGATATATTTTCAATATGTATCTAACACCAGAGTCACCAATCTACTTTGATAGTCAGGGGCAAATGACATTTGACAGGAAGAAGAATATCATCTTTTCATCAAATGAGGCAAAGAAATTTAATACATTTGAAAGGAGTGACAGAGGAGAAGATAGACGGCATGGAGGGACACATTTAAGTGCCAATGCTTGTTGCTGTCATCCACAGATAAGAGCACAAGACAGACAGACAGACAGACACACACACACACACACACACACACACACACACACACACACACACACAAACAAAAGATGCTCTCTGCCCTTTCCTGTCTCTCCCTCAGGGATACTTGTCACCCCAAACTGAAAATCAGTTTGTCTCACTCACATCAGTCTCCTTGGCTACCACTCGCTGTCCATTTTAACAAGGCCTTGAGGG
This sequence comes from Larimichthys crocea, assembly GCF_000972845.2. NCBI lineage: Eukaryota > Metazoa > Chordata > Actinopteri > Sciaenidae > Larimichthys > Larimichthys crocea. Next base: position 27,665,901 of record NC_040020.1, on the reverse strand, counting down.
CTTTCTTAGTGTAACACTGAGCCAGTTTAGCTGGGGACATTCAAACGAATCAAGTCTCTCTTCTTTGAAATATATAAAAAACAAAAAAACAAAAACAAACAAAAAACATGAAAAGAAGCAGGAAAAACACAGTGAAACCATGTAACATCCAGTTGGTCTACAACACTTTGCAGCGAAGCTTCTTTACTGCATGTAGGAGATTTGAGGAGGCTAGGAGACTGTTTGATTTTATGGTTATGACAACATAAGAAGACATGATGAAGAACATTTAACAAAATTCACGAGGCATCTCTGTCTTCTATACATGAATTTTACCTTAAATGTTGATGCACAAGGCACAAATTCAACATATTTGCAGTCTCGATGTTGATGCACAAGGCACAAATTCAACATATTTGCAGTCTCGTTGACATTGGGTGTCTTGTCATACTGTGGCGTGAGGAGCAGAAGACTATGGAGTATTTCAGCACCTTAATGAGACCTAAACCTGTGACAGCTCCGTTATTGGTGAGACGTTGAAGGAACAGGTACCGAACATGGTGTGTGTGTGTGTGTGTGTGTGTGTGTGTGTGTGTGTGTGTTTGGGGCCTACACAAAATGCAGTCATCATTATCATTGTCACTAGGTTTCCTACCTAATGTAACTGCTAAATTACTGTATATGAGAACAGAGACATTTGACATCTGTTAAACCACTGAAGGAGTAAAAACACATTTTCAGCTGCTGTTAAGATGTTTTTTTCATCTATTTACGTGGACTTTCAACTACACTGTTGAATTCCGAACATTTCGATAATAATGTGCATCAACAAGAAATGTGCTGAATAGCAAATCATTTTTCTGGGTTTGTGTTTGGCACATAGCAGTGTCATGGCCAGAAGTGCTGCAATTGTCCAAACTAAACTGGTCATGTTTAGATTTAATCTTTAAGAAGTCGTTGAGAATTTGGTGTGGTAAGTGAGTGGACAAAAATCTGGGAAGAACTTTATTCTAATTCAATAGTGTATGTAAGGACTATACATGGATGGATACCATGTTCTAAAAAAGCAACGTACTCATCACAATGAATGAGTTACATGGAGCACATAGTTTTTCAGGTTTACTCCTGGTTTTCTGGCACACAGAGTCATACACTTCTGTCCACTGTTGTTTTCATGTCAGATTAATTAACTCATGTCAGCAGATTCCCTTCACACATGAAAGACAAATGCTATAATTGTGTGGCAAAATGTCACCTGTCATAACCTGTACATGAGGATTAAGGGGGATTAAATTGTACAAGGATTAAATATTTTAATACATGACAGCTAGATAACACTGCTATTTTTTGTGGAAAAAGAAATGTTTGTAATTATACATTAGATTAATAAATACACATTTATATCAATCCTCATTACTACTCCTACTGCTAATATCTGTCTTTTGATGCATTAATCATGTGTGTCTACTTTGTTTTTTCAAATATTGTAAGAAATACCACTGGTCACTCTTCACCGCATTTGGTGCAAGTGGTCTCATTGTATTTCTTATTCAACAACAACAAAAAAAGAGAAGGTTGTTGTGTCAATCAAGAGGGCCTTTAACATGACCGAAGAGAAAAAGGTTAAGAGGAAATCTCACCACACAATAAATAACTTTGAAATTGAAAATTTAGGAGAATTTAGTGTGACTTTGTTCTCACTGTAACACTAAAGATTTACATGGTCCATGTGACACCACTGCATTTTCTGAAAACATCCTGATCTTCCTTTGCTTAAGAAAAAAAAACAAAAAAACTTTCCAACCACTAATTTTTAAGGATACATAGAATTGATTGACAAATTCAACGTGAGAATGGAGCAAGTAGGTCCAAACAACACAGCAACAGACAAAGCTCAACCAGCAGGACCAGCTGTATCAATGGCTTCATGACAACACATCCAGCCTTAAACCTAAGTATCTTAGTAGCTGTAAATAATGTATTCACTGATCTCTGGCTTGAAAGTTTAGACACACAGGGACAAATTTAAGAGTTTTTCAAAGTGACAAAATCCTCAGCTTTCACCTCTTGCCAAAGCTTACCTTATGAGCACAGACACTCCCACGTCCTCACAGTTCTTGTAGACTTGCCCCCACGTGTCCTGGATGATCTCCCTCTCAGCATCAGACAGCGGCTCGGCGCGCTCCGGACGATCTTCGCACTCTACCTCCCCTCTCCGCACTCCCAGCAGCTGCGGAGGTGGAGGTGGCGAAGGTGGCGGCGGAGACTCCCTGCGAGACATCCTCCTGCGGCGCAGCAGCCCGGAGGCTCCCAGGAGGGCCCGGGGGAGGTAGGGAGCGAGGGAGGGGGGGAGGGAGACGGAGAGCTGAGACCCCACGGCGGGAGCTGGGAGAGAGTCGGGATGAGAAGAGGAGCAGAGAGGAGGAAGAAGAGGAGGAGGAGGAGGAGGAGGAGGAGACGGAGGGGACTAGGAGAAGAGAGGAGGCAGGCGGTGCTCACAGCCGATTAAAAAGAAATGGGAAAATGAAGCTTCCAGTCCCCCCCACTGCCACCCACCACACTCCCTCACTCCAAACTCCCTTGCTTGTCCTCCCTCCAACTAAAAACTTATTTCTCTTACTGCTGAGCTCTCTCTCGCTTTTCTCCTCACTCTTCCCACTTCTCCTCTCCCCACCTCTTTCTCCCTCTCTCCCCCAGTGAGGGAGATGCCTCTGAGTGATGCTGCTGTTCACCAGTCACCTGTACCCTCCCTCTCCCTCTCCCTGGTCCTCTCGCTCTGGTTTGAGGAGATGAGGCGTGTGGAGGCTGTGGTGTGTGTTCTGTGGACCTGATGGAATGAGAGTGGGGTGGGGAGAAAAACAGAGAGAGAGAAAGCGAGGGGGGTGGAGAGATCTGGAGGTAAAGATAGAGAGAGAGAGAGAGAGAGCATCAAGGACTTCTGCACATGTTTGAGCACACATATTGTTACATCCAGTGAGTGACATGTATGTATGCATGCATGCTCGTCTATTTCTGTTTTTAGACACACCTATTGGCATTTGAATAAATGTAGAGAAAAGGCTTATTCCTCGTATTCTGCTTATTATTATTGTAGAGATACATTCCCTCTGCATATGTCTAAAATATTATAAAATTCGCCTTTATGCAGATGACAATGTTTTTTGTGTTGCTGATTTTGTCCACTTGGTCACTCAAATCGCAACTCCTTTAGAGCTACTTTAATTGATTTTTGACTATAACCCTTTTAAAAATATGCAATTCTCCACTATTGAAATAAACAAAAAGATTTGGCATCTGGTTTGATAAGCAATTCAAATTTTAATGCCATGTAAATCTTGTTGGTAAACTGTGACAGATGCTTAGCCTACAGACATAAAAGCAGCTCCCCTCTGATTTGTACAAATAATCTTGTTGTGCCAGTTTTCCTCTCACTTTTTGGTTATAGGGATTTTTAAATATCAACATGCAGCTGTCCCGAGAGACCCCTAGATTTCATTTACCACCCTGCCCTGAGGTTCACCACTGGTGATAATTACAACACTCACCACTGCTTTCTATAAGGTAAAGTTGATTGGCGTTCCCTGTCTGAAACAAGTAATAACCACTGGTATTGATGCAATGTTGTTGCAAAATTGCTATCTTAAATCTCATCTCTGGCACTACACGCTTCAGTGACTGGTTTAATGCTCCAGGAGCTCCAAACCAGAACTGGCCTTGAAAAGATTGCCTTTGCTGTTTGTGATGTTCATCATGGAATAAAATACAGCGGCACCAAATCATTCATACCTCTGTAACTTAAATAACATTTGATCTCTACCTGCTTGTGATTGGTTTCACTGACTAAGCCTTTTTTATTCTCACTTTTCTGTTTTACTCATTAAATTTGTTTTTTTGTGTATATTTTTACACAGAAATTCACATTTTAAATATAATAGTTGTATTGTATAATTGTTGTGTGTGTGTGTGTGTATACACACACATTATATATATATATATTGTTTACAAAAATCTATTTCAGGCTTTACGACTCAGATTATAAACAACTTCCTTCGCTGTTGGTGGAAGACAGAAGACTATACGTACAGATTATGACCTTTCGCCACAAGGCAACACAGACAGCTAACAAATAACCCGTAGACATGCAGTACATAAAACTGTCTTTAATTACATGTATAATATGTGTAATGTATAAAATTACTGCGCCATACATGGAGCTTCTGGCATGACAGTATTTGCATAATTATATGCAAAACTTGATGGACATCTTGGGAACCTTACAGAAAATCTTCCTTTCCATATCCAAAATACATAAGGATCTTTTTTTAAATAATCTCTTTTGATTATATATTTTCTAATTTGCTTTATATTATAATTTGCATTGCTTTCCTTCTCTCTATCCAGTATTTTCCCTTTTGTGCCTTGGCAGCATGAAGCTATTCACATACCATGCCAAAAAAGCTGATTTAAAATGAGAGAAAAAAGGGAAATGATAGCTACTTGTGCTGAAGAGATGCAGCTGCAGTGGACAGAGGGCACAAGCTCAAAAATAGAGATGTGTGTATTTCTGTACACACAAAGTATACATATAGTTTGACAGGGAGAAGATTCTGCTTCTTCATGCATCAGACAGTTTGTAGAGGTAAAAAAGAATATGAGGATTAAGGAAAGGGAATAGATCAGAACGTAAATACTCTTAATACATTGACTGCTACATGATCACAATATTAATTCATTTTTAATCCTTTAAATTTTAATCAAGCCCCATCATCAACATATTATTTAGAACCTCATTGTGTCTAATGATTAGCCAATGTAATTTTGACCAGGATTTCAGAAATACTGAGGTCACAGTCCAAAAGTCCAGTTCATCAGCTAGTGGGTTCACCTTTCATCTGTTTCCAAAAGAAAGAAACTTGTTTTGGAAATTAAAAATTAACATAAAAAAGAGGAATCAAGAGGAATAACACATGATTCTATGACAGAAAATATTTCAAGCAAAGTGACTTTTTTGTTTTGGAAATGGGTGAATTCATCTCACCCCACTGAAGAAAATATTAATTGAATCATGGACAAAACGACCACGATTGAATGAATAATGATTGAAAGATCATGATTTTTCCAAGAGAGTACACCTATCTGTACTTGTGCAGAAAATCAAAGACGGCGCCAAATGAGGTCAAACACTTATCTATACTCAATCTGGTACCGTGTTATTGAAAACGCCACATTTGACATTCCATATCTGTGCTGCAAAAAAGGAAGAAAAAAAAAGAAAAAAGACTGAAATGTTTGATAAACTGGTGTCTAGACAAAAGCAGAATAGGGATGGTGGAGGACGATGCTGATGACAGGTCTATTATGCCACAGAGGCGACTGGAGAAGCCAACAATTGAGAGATGGAGCTGTCACAGCATTTTGCAAAATGTGCCACACCAAAGGGTGTCACTCTGTCACTCGTCAAGACAAGATGAAATAACTCACTCAGACGTCTTGCTTCTGTCACTCAAGATATGCCAGTGCTCAGTATGTGACATACAATTTAGAAAGAAATATACTCAGTCTACTATATTGTGACTGGTTCATATACAAAGCAATACTGTTTATGGGGACATATGGTCCGAAAATATAGAAAATATGACAAATCTAAAAGAAATTAGTTTGACTCTGAAAAACTGAAAAATGTATTAACATACAGTATATCTGTCATATAGTATGAGTGAATATGTGTAACACATACATAGACAGTTGTCCGTTTACTGCAACAGGATCTCTGTCAAGCTGGGAGTCTGCAAATCTTTACTGCTGCTGCCCTCTACTGTCTGCTGCACTTCAAATAACATGAGGCAATGAGCAGAACTGGTTCAAGAATAAGAGCTAATTTGGTGGGACAGGGGTACTCCTGATCTACACTTTCCTTCGTAATAGTTCCTGTTCCAGTTTTTGAACTATTGATTGTACCTTAGCCTGTACTGATGTCACCTTTTAGCTCACAACTAATCATGGATAAATGTCTAACCCTAACTTTAATCATATGACGAAATATATCAGGAAAAACAAAATGTTATTATTTCTATTCATTTTAAATTGCATTGCAGCAATCTCAGCTTTTTATCATTTGAAATGTTGTAGTGTTTCGATAGTATAATATACATTTAAATATATATTGTACCACTAGAGGGAGATCACACACCACCAGTGGTACACATACCATAGTTTGAGAATCAGTAGTCTTGGTGACAAACCTTTGCTCTGTTGTGACCTGTGCATCAATGGGCATCAAAGCAAAACTCCATGTTCACCTGGGGAAGGTCATGGACCCTGAGCCAGAAAAGACACGCTGCGTCTTGCAGCTGAAGTTAGCACACACAACCAAAGCCTTTATTTCGCAGTAGGCTAATCTTAGATTGAGATAATTAGATCACAATTTAGGAGGAAGTGTACAACAGAAGCTTTATAAGTGAATTAAATGGGGCGCCATAGTGGCTCACCTGGTTCAGTGTGTATCATGTATCACTTCCTTTGCTGCTGTCAGAGTGTTAACAAAATTGAGTGAATACCATTTTTATTTCACTGCTTTAGTCATCAACATGAAGTAGAATGTAAACATAGGCTGCAAGAAAATGTTGTTGCTCTAACAGACTACACCATAACAGCACACAGTCCAGTGGGTACAGAACATAGGAGAAATTAAATATTCATAAATATGTTTTTGTTACAGTATAATAATAATATAAAAAGAAAAAGAAATAGCCCATAGAATAGATTCACATAACTGCATGACAAATGTACACAGTATGTGGTCACATCAAATTATTTCTTGTCAAGTTACAATTGCATTTAAAGGTTGAGTGTGTAGTATTTAGAGGGCTCTATTTACAGAACAGGGCAGGAATTCAATTTAATAATGTAATGTATAACTATGTTTTCACATGTTCATATGTTTTCAGCATAGAAGCAGAGAGACAAATAAAAGGAAAACAAGCTGTGCTTTGACTAAGACACTAATTGGCTACAAAGTCAATAGACCCTTTTTGTCTCTGGACATTTCACTTGTTGGTTAGAAAAGGCCTAATTAATAACGTTGATGATGTTCAGATTATGCTTGGGTCTCTTTCAGAGCATTGTAATTCTGCATTACTGCTCACTGTATTAAGTGTAATCATTATTGTCATTAGGTACACATATGCTTTTCTTGCTATGACATGTCAAAATGTCTATTGTGAAAAAGATCTATGGGTAATTTATTGGACCCTCCTTTTGATTTTAAATTCAAATATCCTCCAGCAGGTCATTTTGTCTGTGCCTACATCTATTCATTTTCTTTAAAACAAGCAAACACATAGGCCAGAGCAAATTCAACATATCAACGTGGCTCAAGCATTTTTGAGATTACAGAGATGCAGCAACATCCAGAAACAAGAGGAACTACACTGTGAATGAGCGACCAACAGTTTTCCTTGGTTTAAGAAAAGTTTAATCTGGAGGCTGAATCTCAGACAGAATGACTTGTTATGACTGATAGATGTACCAGACCCTAACAGATATAAATATAAGTTCACAATATGAAATGAATGTGTGTCTCTGTGTGTGTACATCTGGTATATTCAGGTATGACACAGAAGTTGCACACTCAAATGGAGTTCCTACTCCATGAGGTTTTGGAGCTGGAGGATGTGGGCACAAAGTACCAGGTTGGTGTCAGAGGTATCATGTTAGTCAAGGAGAGGTACAACCCAACCACTGTAAGATGTATATATGTTTTGTTGTATGTATGTTACGAACATGTGAACTGCATTTTTTTTTCTATTTTGAAATTAGTGCAAAAGGAACAATATTTAACAACGTCATTTGGTAAATAAGTAGTTATACACATGAAATGCTTTCTTGAAAAATGCTGAAAGCCAGATACTCCTCTTTAAGGCTCGACTGATTTTTTTTAATGATGGATAAGCAAAATAATCAAAATCTATGCAAGACGCAATAAGTCAAAATGACTTATTATAGCTTGACTCGAAGAGCAATCATTTATGACTGTCTTCGATTTAGCATAAAACCTACATTTATTTGGGCTTAATGCAAGTCTAGAAACTCAAGTTTTATAAGCACACCTGTGTAGTTGGGGAAAGCAAATAAACTATGATTAAGATGACAGAAAGCAGGGTAAGCACACAGATGACAAACTAATATCAAACTAACTGATTTTTGTGTCTTTTGTTTCACTTTTTTTCTGACATCTGACATTTCTCTAAGTTTGCGCTCTTTTGCTGCTCTTCATTATGAATCTGTTACATGGAGACACATGGTCTGTATTAGTAATGTCAGTCTTTATGCAACAGAGGGCACTATTTCAACATATTAAAAATGTGCTGCCAGTCTGAGAAGAAAATCATTACATTACATTACATTATTACATTACATTGCATTTAGCAGACGCTTTTATCCAAAGCGACTTACAGAGGAGGACATAAGCTGAGAAAGGTGTAAAGGAGCACAGAATAGTTGTTAGTTTTGTTAGTTTTGTTAGGCAGGGAAGCATTCTCGAAACAGAAAGGTTTTTACAAGTTTT
>NC_040020.1:27614313-27657346 GCF_000972845.2 Larimichthys crocea | reverse complement strand
TGAAAATATTACCAGCCATTGGGTAGCTTTGCTAGCATAAAGATGGAACAGTGGAACAGGTACAAAATCCACCCTCTTGCACTTCATAACTTCCTGCAGTAGACAACCAGAGAGACCCAGTCCAGAAAGACTATTTCTTGGCTCCAAGCGCACGCACTTCTTGTCTAAATCTCAGCAAAAGCAAAGAAGCAAATTCATTTCAGTTTCCTAGCTAGAAATAATGAATTTTTGGAAATGCAGGCCACAAGCTGATGATTTTCTTGGTTTGGTATTGTCAATTAGTGTTAAGTATGATTACGTCTATAATGAAAACTCTTTAGTTTTTCTGTCATTGTCTGCCGTTCACCCTGGTAACACAATGTGTGTGTTCTTTTACTTCTTAGCTATGAAAATGATATATTTTCAATATGTATCTAACACCAGAGTCACCAATCTACTTTGATAGTCAGGGGCAAATGACATTTGACAGGAAGAAGAATATCATCTTTTCATCAAATGGGCAAAGAATTAATACATTTGAAAGAGTGACAGAGGAGAAGATAGATGGCATGGAGGGACACATTTAAGTGCCAATGCTTGTTGCTGTCATCCACAGATAGAAGCACAAGACAGACAGACAGACAGACACACACACACAGACACCCACACAACCAAACAAAAGATGCTCTGCCCGTTCCTGCTCTCCCTCAGGGATACTTGTCACCCCAAACTGAAAATCAGTTTGTCTCACTCACATCAGTCTCCTTGGCTACCACTCGCTGTCCATTTTACAAGGCTTGAGGGCTTTCTAGTGTAACACTGAGCCAGTTTAGCTGGGGACATTCAAACGAATCAGTCTCTCTTCTTTGAAATAATAAAAACAAAAAAACAAAAACAAACAAAAAACATGAAAAGAAGACAGGAAAAACACAGTGAAACCATGTACCATCCAGTTGGTCTACAACATTTGCAGCAAAGCTTCTTTACTGCATGTAGGAGATTTAGGTCTTGGAGAATGTTTGTGTTTTATGGTTATGACAACATAAGAAGACATGATGAAGAACATTTACAAAATTCCACGAGGCATCTCTGTCTTTATACATGAATTTTACCTTAAATGTTGATGCACAGGCACAAATTACATATTTTGCAGTCTCGTTGACGTGGGTTTCTGTCATACTGTGGTGTGAGGAGCAGAAGACATGGAGATTTCAGCACCTTAATGAGACCTACACCTGTGACAGCCGTTATTGGTGAGACGTTGAAGGAACAGGTACCGAACATGGTGTGTGTGGTGGTGTGTGTGTGTGTGTGTGTGTGTGGTGTGTGTGTGTGTTGTGTGTGTTGGGTGTGTGTGTTTGTGTTTGGGGCTACACAAAATGCAGTCTTCATTATCATGTCACTAGGTTTCCTACCTAATGTAACTGCTAAATTACTGTATATGAGAACAGAGACATTTGACATCTGTTAAACAACTGAAGGAGTAAAAACACATTTAGCTGCTGTTAAGATGTTTTTTCATCTATTTATGTGGACTTTCAACTACACTGTTGAATTCGATAAAATGTGCATCAACAAGAAATGTGCTGATATTTTTCTGGGTTTTGTTTTTGGCACATAGCAGTGTCATGGCCAGAAGTGCTGCAATTGTCCAAACTAAACGGGTCATGTTAGATTAATCTTAAGAAGTCGTTGAGAATTTGGTGTGGTAAGTGAGGTGGACAAAAATCTGGGAAGAACTTCTAATTCTCTAATTCAATAGTCTATGTAAGGACTATACATGGATGGATACCATGTTCTAAAAAAGCACCTACTCACACAAGAATGAGTTACATGGAGCACATATGCGAAAAAAGTTTTCAGGTTTACTCCTGGTTTTCTGGCACACAGAGTCATACACATCTGTCCACTGTTTTTCATGTCAGATTAATTAACTCATGTCAGCAGATTCCCTTCACACATGAAAGACAAATGTATAATTGGTGGCAAAATGTCACCTGCATAACCTGTACATGAGGATTAAGGGGGATAAATTGTACAAGGATTAAATATTTTTAATACATGACAGCTAAATAACACTGCTATTTTTTGTGGAAAAAGAAATGTTTGTAATTATACATTAGATATAAATACACATTATATATCAATCCTCATCCTACTCCTACTGCTAATATCTGTCTTTTGATGCATTAATCATGTGTGTCTACTTTGTTTTTCAAATATGTAAGAAAACCACTGGTCACTCTTCACCGCATTTGGTGCAGTGGTGTCTCATCGTATTTCTTATTCAACAGCAACAAAAAAGAGAGGTTGTTGTGTCAATCAGAGGGCCTTTAACATGATGAAAGAAAAAGGTTAAGAGGAAATCTCACCACACAATAAAGAATTTTGAAATTGAAAATTTAGGAGAATTTAGTGTGACTTTGTTCTCACTGAACACTAAAGATTTACATGGTCCATGTGACACCACTGCATTTGCTGAAAACATCCTGTCTTCCTTTGCTTAAGAAAAAAAAAACAGAAAAATCCAACCACTGATTTTAAGGATACATAGAATTGATTGACCAATTCAACGTATAAATGGAGCAAGTAGGTCCAAACAACACAGCAACAGACAAGCTCAACCAGCAGGACCGGCTGTTTCAATTGCTTCATGACAACACATCCAGCCTTAAACCTAAGTATCTTAGTAGCTGTAAATAATGTATTCACTGATCTCGGGCTTGAAAGTTTAGACACACAGGGACAAATTTAAGAGTTTTTCAAAGTGACAAAATCCCAGCTTTCACCTCTTGCCAAAGCTTACCTTATGAGCACAGACACTCCCACGTCCTCACAGTTCTTGTAGACTTGCCCCCACGTGTCCTGTGATGCTCCCCTCAGCATCAGACAGCGGCTCGGCGCGCTCCGGACGATCTTCGCACTCTCCTCCCCTCTCCGCACTCCCGCAGCTGCGGAGGTGGAGGTGGCGAAGGTGGCGGCGGAGACTCCCTGCGAGACATCCTCCTGCGGCGCAGCACCCGAGGCTCCCAGGAGGGCCCGGGGAGGTAGGGACGAGGGAGGGGGGGAGGGAGACGGAGAGCTGAGACCCCACGGCGGGAGCTGGGAGAGAGTCGGGATGAGAAGAGGAGCAAGAGGAGGAAGAAGAGGAGGAGGAGGAGGAGGAGGAGAGGAGGGGACTAGGAGAAGAGAGGAGGCAGGCGGTGCTCACAGCCGATTAAAAAGAAATGGGAAAATGAAGCTCCAGTCCCCCCACTGCCACCCACCACACTCCCCACTCCAAACTCCCTTGCTTGTCCTCCCTCCAACTAAAACTTATTTCTCTCACTGCTGAGCTCTCTCTCGCTTTTCTCCTCACTCTTCCCACTCTCCTCTCCCACACCTCTTTCTCCCTCTCTCCCCAGTGAGGGAGATGCCTCTCAGTGATGCTGCTGTTCACAAGTCACCTGTACTCTCCCTTCCCTCCCTCCCTGGTCCCTCGCTCTGGTTTGAGGAGATGAGGCGTGTGGAGGCGTGGTGTGTGTTCTGTGGACCTGATGAATGAGAGTGGGGTGGGGAGAAAAACAGAGAGAGAGAAAGCGAGGGGGGTGGAGAGATCTGGAGGTAAAGATAGAGAGAGAGAGAGAGAGAGAGAGAGCATCAAGGACTTCTGCACATGTTTGAGCACACATATTGTTACATCCAGTGAGTGACATGTATGTATGCATGCATGCTCGTCTATTTCTGTTTTTAGACACACCTATTGGCATTTGATAAATGTAGAGAAAAGGCTTATTCCTCGTATTCTGCCTTATTATATGGTAGAGATACATTCCCTCTGCATATGTCTAAAATATTATAAAATTCGCCTTTACGCAGATGACAATGTTTTTTGTGTTGCTGATTTTGTCCACTTGGCCACCAAATGCAACTCTTAGAGCTACTTAATTGATTTTTTTTTTTAATAACAATGGATCATATGACTATAACCCTTTTAAAAATATGCAATTCTCCACTATTGAAATAAACAAAAAGATGGCATCTGGTTTGATAAGCAATTCAAATTTAAATACCATGTAAATCTTGATGGTAAACTGTGACAGATGCTTGGCCTACAGACACAAAAGCAGCTCCCCTCTGATTTGTACAAATAATCTTGTTGTGCCAGTTTCCTCTCACTTTTTGGTTATAGGGATTTTAAATATCAACATGCAGCTGTCCCGAGAGACCCCTAGATTTCATTTACCACCCTGCCCTGAGGTTCACCACTGGTGATATTACAACACTCACCACTGCTTTCTATAAGGTAAAGTTGATTGGCGTTCCCTGTCTGAAACAAGTATAACCACTGGTATGATGCAATGTTGTTGCAAATTGCTATCTTAAATCTCATCTCTGGCACTACACGCTTCAGTGACTGGTTAATGCTCCAGGAGCTCCAAACCAGAACCGGTCTTGAAAAGATTGCCTTTGCTGTTTGTGATGTTCATCATGGAATAAAATACAGCGGCACCAAATCATTCATACCTCTGTAACTTAAAAACATTTGATCTCTACCTGCTTGTGATTGGTTCACTGACTAAACCTTTTTTATTCTCACTTTTCTTGTTTAACTCATCACACACATAATATATATATAATATATATATATATATATATAAATATTATATATATATATATAAATATATATATTGTTTACAAAAATCTATTTCAGGCTTTACGACCAGTTATAAACACCCTTCGCTGTTGGTGGAAGACGAAGACTATACGTAAAGATTATGACCTTTCGCCACAAGGCAACACAGACAGCTAACAAACAACCCGTAGACATGCAGTAATAAAACTGTCTTTAATACATGATAATATGTGTAATGTATAAAATTACTGGTGCCATACATGGAGCTTCTGGCATGACAGTATTTGCTAATTTATATGCAAAACTTGATGGACATCTTGGGAACCTTACAGAAAATCTTCCTTTCCATATCCAAAATACATAGGATCTTTTTTTAACATAATCTCTTTTGATTATATATTTTCTAATTTGCTTTATATTATAATTTGCATTGCTTTCCTTCTCTCTATCCAGTATTTTCCCTTTGTGCCTTGGCAGCAGAATCGTTCACAACCATGCCAAAAAGCTGATTTAAAATGAGAGAAAAAAGGGAAATGATAGCTACGGTGCTGAAGAGATGCAGCTGCAGTGGACAGAGGGCACAAGCCAAAAATAGAGATGTGGTATTTCTGTACACACAAAGTATACATATAGTTTGACAGGGAGAAGATTCTGCTTCTTCATGCATCAGACAGTTTGTAGAGGTAAAAAAGAATAGGGATTGAGAAAGGGAATAGATCAGAACATAAATACTCTTAATACATTGACTGCTACATGATCACAATATGAATTAATTTTTAATCCTTTAATTTTAATCAAGCCCCACCATCAATATATTATTTAGAACCACATTGTGTCTAAGGATTACCAAATGTAATTTTGACCAGGATTCAGAAATACTGAGGTCACAGTCCAGAAGTCCAGTTCATCACTAGTGGTTCACCTTTCATCTGTTTCCAAAAGAAGAAAACTTGTTTTGGAAATTAAAACTTGACATAAAAAGAGGAATCAAGATGAATAACACATGATTCTGACATAATATTTCAAGCAAAGTGACTTTTTTTTTGAAATGGGTGAATTCATCTCACCCCACTGAAGAAAATATTAATTGAATCATGGACAAAACGACCACGATTGAATGATTAATGATTGAAAGATCATGATTTTTCCAAGAGAGTACACCTATCTGTACTTGTGCAGAAAATCAAAGACGGCGCCAAATGAGGTCAAACACTTATCTAACTCAATCTGGTACCGTGTTATTGAAAACGCCACATTTGACATTCCATATCTGTGCTGCAAAAAAGGAAGAAAAAAAAAGAAAAAAAGACTGAAAGTTTTGATAAACGGTGGTCTAGACAAAGCAGAATAGGGATGGTGGAGGACGATGCTGATGACAGGTCTATTATGCCACAGAGGCACTGGAGAAGCCAACAATTGAGAGATGGAGCTGTCACAGCTTTTGCAAAATGTGCCACACAAAGGGTGTCACTCTGTCACTCGTCAAGACAAGATGAAATAACTCACTAGAACGTCTTGCTTCTGTCACTCAAGATATGCCAGTGCTCAGTATGTGACATACAATTTAGAAAGAAATATACCAGTGTACTATATTGTGACTGGTCATATACAAAGCAATACTGTAAGGGGACATATGGTCCGAAAATATAGAAATATGACAAATCTGAAAGAAATTAGTTGACTCTGAAAAACTGAAAAATATTAACATACAGTATATCTGTCATATAGTATGTGTGAATATGTGTAACACATACATAGACAGTTGTCCGTTACTGCAACTGGCTCTGTCAAGCTGGGAGTCTGCAAATCTTTACTGCTGCTGCCCTCTACTGTCTGCTGCACTCAAATAACATGAGGCGATGAACAGAACTGGTTCAAGAATAAGAGCTAATTTGGTGGGACAGGGGTACTCCTGATCTAACTTTCCTTCCTAATAGTTCCTGTTCCAGTTTTTGAACTATTGATTATACCTTAGCCTGTACTGATGTCACCTTTTAGCTCACAACTAATCATGGATAAATGTCTAACCCTAACCTTAATAATATGACAAAATATATCAGGAAAAACAAAATGTTAATTCTATTCATTTTAAATGCATTGCAGCAACTCTATTTTTATCATTTGAAATGTTGTAGCGTTTCGATAGTATAATATACATTTAAATATATATTGTACCACGAGGGAGATCAAACACCACCAGTGGTACACAACCATAGTTTGAGATCAGTAGTCTTGGTGACAAACCTTTGCTCTGTGTGGACCTGTGCATCAATGGGCATGAAAGCAAAACCCTGAGCAAGAAAAGACACGCTGCGTCTTGCAGCTGAAGTTAGCACAGACAACCAAAGCCTTTATTTCGCAGTAGGCTAATCTTAGATTGAGATAATTAGATCACAATTTAGGAGGAAGTGTACAACAGAAGCTTTATAAGTGAATTAAATGGGGCGCCATAGTGGCTCACCTGGTTCAGTGTGTATCATGTACACTTCCTTTGCTGCTGTCAGAGTGCAAAAAAAATTGAGTGAATACCATTTTTATTTCACTGCTTTAGTCATCAACATGAAGTAGAATGTAAAGACAGGCTGCAAGAAAATGTTGTTGCTCTAACAGACTACACCATACCAGCACACAGTCCAGTGGGTACAGAACATAGGAGAAATTAAATATTCATAAATATGTTTTTGTTACAGTATAATAATATAATAAAAAGAAAAGAAATAGCCTATAGAATAGATTCACATAACTGCATGACAAATGTACACAGTATGTGGTCAACATCAAATATTCTTGTCAAGTTACAATTGCATTTAAAGGTTGAGTGTGTAGTATTAGAGGGCTCTATTTACAGAACAGGGCAGGAATTCAATTTAATAATGTAATGTATAACTATGTTTTCACAGTTCAATGTTTTTATAGAAGCATAGAGCATAGAAGCAGAGAGACAATAAAAGGAAAACAAGCTGTGCTTTGACTAAGACACTAATTGGCTACAAAGTCAATAGACCCTTTTTGTCTCTGGACATTTCACCGTTGGTTAGAAAAGGCCTAATTAATAACGTTGAGGATGTTCAATTATGCTTGGGTCTCTTTCAGAGATTGTAATTCTGCATTACGCTCACTGTAATAAGTGTAATCATATTGTCATTAGGTACACATATGCTTTTTTTGCTATGACATGTCAAAATGTCTATTGTGAAAAAGATCTATGGGTAATTTATTGGATCTGCCCGTAGTCAACCCACCTCCTTTTGATTTTAAATTCAAATTCCCTCCAGCAGGTCATTTTGTCTGTGCCTACATCTATTAATTTTCTTTAAAACAAGCAAACACATAGGCCAGAGCAAATTCAACATATCAACGTGGCTCAAACATTTTTGAGATTACAGAGATGCAGCAACACCAGAAACAAGAGGAACTACACTGTGAATAAGCGACCAACAGTTTTTCCTTAGTTAAGAAAGTTTAATCTGGAGGCTGAATCTCAGACAGAATGACTGTTATGACTGATAGATGTACCAGACCCTAACAGATATAATATAAGTTCACATATGAAATGAATGTGTGTCTCTGGTGTGTGTACATCTGGTATATTCAGGATGACACAGAAGTTGCACACTCAATGGAGTTCCTACTCCATGAGGTTTTGGTTGTGTCAGAGGTATCAGATATCAAGGAGAGGTACAACCCAACCACTGTAAGATGTATATATGTTTGTTGTATGTATGTTACGAATGTGTGAACTGCATTTTTTTTTCATTTTGAAATTAGTGCAAAAGGAACAATATTTAACGACGTCATTTGGTTATAGTAGTTATACACATGAATGCTTTTCTGAAAAATGCTGAAAGCTAGATACCCTTATTAAGGCCTACTGATTCTTTTAATGATGGATAACAAAATAACAAAAATCTATGCAAGACCAATAAGTCAAAATGACTATTTATAGGTGACACGTAACAAGAAGAGCAATCATTTATGACTGTCTTCGATTTAGCATAAAACCTACATTTGGGCTTAATGCAAGTCTAGGAACTCAAGTTTTATAAGCACACCTGTGTAGTTGGAAAAGCAATAAACTATGATTAAGATGACATAAAGCAGGGTAAGCACACAGATGACAAACTAATACAAACCAACTGATTTTTGTGTCTTTTGTTTCACTTTTTTTTCTGACTCTGACATTTTTCTAAGTTTGTGCTCTTTTGCTGCTCTTCATTATGAATCTGTTACATGGAGACACATGGTCTGTATTAGTAATGTCAGTCTTTATGCAACAGAGGGCACTATTTCAACATATTAAAAATGTGCTGGCAGTCTGAGAAGAAAATCATAACAAACAAGAGAGACAATGAATTTAACAGTGTTTGCAGGATTTATGTTGTATGTATGTGATGTATGTGTCACAAGTGCTATACATATTACGTTTGTTGTATGTATGTGATGTATGTGTCACAGGTGCTATACATATTAAGTTTTTTATATACAGTATAATACAATATATTATTATTACAAAAGAAGAAAACAGATAAAGAGAGATAAAAAAGACAAATTAGATTATATAAGGTAAGACTGCACAAAAATAGAAAAAAATAATTAAAAAACAAGATTAAAAATGGGGAAAAAAAGGTATATAAAGGAGGACAGTGAACAGAAAGTAGAAAAAAAACTCAATAAAATAAGATCATAATAAAGTGTTAATAGGTCTAGTATATTCAGTCATTTGTTTTATCATATGTGTCTATGTGAAATTAATCAATCTACATAAATTCCTATTATTCAAACATTTACTAAATGTTAGTATAATGTTCTACAAACGTGTACAGCAGCAGACGCATCCATGGATGTGCAGGTGTTGATATCTTGGGCGTCAGTTGTCAACTATCAAAGTTTGGGGATGGAAATTATTTTAGACCAATCACGGTTAGGCGTCAGACTTCGAGAGCCAATCAAATTTCAGATTTGTGTTGTGGGTGTCGCCGGGGAGAAAAAAAAAAAAGGAATGCCGCGGTGTGGTGCATCCTCCCCGGCCGGCGAGAGTTCGGTTGAGAGGGTGCTGGATGGTGGGGGAGTACCACTGATGAGAGAGCGGGCGAAAGAAGGGACTGATTTAGCACGCATTGGTGGATTATTACATTCATCTGCTGGATACTGTTGAACACCTGGACTGGGGTTTCTTCGTCTAACTGTGTGTGGTGAGTTCAGCGTGAAGCATAAAACCGTTTCTATGTAGATGGAAGTGGTTAGCAACAGTAACCGTTAACGTTAGCTAGCGGATTATTGTGCCATGACTTCTCAATGATGGAGGACCATCAGCTCTGCTAATGTTAGCCGGCGCCGCACAGCCAACGTGCTCCTTCTTCTTAGTCTAATATAATCTTAATATATTTTGTTATCTACTGTACAAGTTTAACCTTGAGGAGATATCGTGAAACGGTGTGGTCATTGTCCGCTTGCGTTTATCCCCACCCAGACGTCTTTGAGCCACCCACACCCATGATGGGATTTTGTCTGAGGAGGAGGAGGAGGCTGCTCAATACAACCCCAGCTCTCCTTTGCATAGAAATAAGACGTGTTTCGGGAGGTTGTTGTTGAGCTTGTAATTGTTTAAAGTAACATAAGAATTAGTATAAACCTCCAGTTTTGTGTTAGTCAGCCTATCAGAGCAGCAGAGTCCTTGCAGGCATCTCTTCGAGCGGGTGGGATATGAAAGCACAGCACGCCAACTTTGAGCTAACGTTAGCGAGCTACCCTAGCCGATGCAGCTGTTTGGCCCAGCCGGGGGTTATACGTTGTCCTCAGTCCACGATGAGATCATTGTGACAGCTAATTGCAATCTCTTGACCCTCTTCTGTTAAAATATCCCACCGGAAGTGCGGCGTACTTCATATCCCCGGGATGTGGAGCTGAAAGTTGGTGCTTTCCACTTGAGAGTGAGGGGATGCACTGACCCCCCCCCAATCCCATCCCTTGACCTGACCCAGATTCGTTTATAACCAGCGCCTGATTTAAGCATGGGACTTGATTGTAGGTTAAATATCTCTGAGCATCCATCAGCTGATGTTGTCTCAGATTAAAAAGAAGCAGGCTGGAGTCAGAGAGGTGCTTTGTGTCATGGACACTTTCAGACTGGTCTGTGCATCATCAGCGGTTGAGGGCATCAAGTGTGATTATATGCTTATATAATGATCAAGAAAGTCAGTGAGATATCTTACAATTATTTTAATGATATATTAATCTGCTGATTATTTTCTTGGTTAATGATATGGCCTGTAAAAATACCAATCACAATGTCCTTAAACCCAAGCCATCATTTTCAGATTGCTTGTTTTGTGTAACCAACAAAAACCCTACATATATATTCAATATACTATCAAATAAGACAAAGAACAGCAGCAAACGGACAGGTCAAACTTGGACAGGACATTTCTGCTTGGAAAATGGCTTTAACGAATATTCAATTATCAGAATATTTGCTGATAAATCACTATAGTCAAATTGTATGATTTGGAAGCCGTGCCTTGGTTTATGGTTCAGATTTCTGCCTTGTTTTTATTACACAACACAGTCAGGGTTTCCCTCGGCTTTTGAAGAGGCTCAAATGGTGAAGTCAGTCTACATGTGGGTTGGTTATGCACAGGGATGGAGGTGTGAAAGCTTGAAGCTCACACACCAATTTGTGTGGGCCAAATATGTCCTGCTGGAACATTGCAAAGACTTAAAGCAAAGGACAGACTGAAAATGAATCCGACAAGAAGACCGAATACAAATAATTCAAAGTACATTTTTTATTTGTTTCATTTTCTCTCATTTCTTTAGAAAGACTATCCTGCTTTTCTATCTAAGAGTAATGTAACAGGTGCTCTCTCTCATACTCAGTTTGTCACTGTTTATAAGAGAGTATAAAGGCGGTGCATACACTTACTGTATATGCACAGATGACCCACATTTTTCTACTAGTAGTAGAAAATCTAATCTAAGGTTAGCCCTCACAAATCCCTGCTGGTTTATGACAGGATGACTGTGATAAGCTGTGTCACTCGTCAGTTAATCAGACGTGTCCTAAAATATACTTATTAAACCACAATATCTCCTCATTGAAACATAAATTATTCTCATAATGATGATGATAATAATGCCACTAAGGCAAAGGCAAGTGATTGCCTACCTTTTTCTGAAAGAAATGTGAGGATTTGTTATATGTTTGGTTCCAGTTCCTTAAAACAGAGTCTGAGCCAGCATCTAGCAGTCATTAGAGAAGCTGTCTCATCCTTAAAGCACTTTACCACCAGCTTCAGCATTTAGCTGTATTGATTGCAGGTTGGTTGAATCAATATCTTACATAAATTGTCAAAACACAAGTCATGGTGCTGCTACCATCCAAGAGTTAGATGAAATCTAGGTAGTTTGACATCATGGCTGCAAGATATGGCAATATATAGAATGATATAATATCAATATCAATAATCAGACATTTTGCTGCAGCTCATATAGCATGGTAGCTCACCCATGAAGTTTGATTTTGGCCCTAGAGCTCATTGAGCAGGATCTGCTTCATGGTGATATTGGATTTTTATATAATGTTTGCAAGTTTGATTTGAGATTCATCTGGTGATTTTTTCCATAAACACATTTTCAATTGCTTGTAATGGAACTGCTAGTGTGACAAAAAAAACACATGTACTATGATTGCTACATCCTTGAATGTCTCCCACTGGACTAGGGCTGACCCTTAACTGTCAATGATGTCAATGATTCAAATCAAACATAGCATATGGTAACGGCATCCATGTCTTGTCGCAAAACTAACTCTAATAGAGATGAGAGATGGAAATGCAGGGCAGTTTTTTAGTTGCTCTAACTCTGGTGCTGATTCTCAGCAAAGCCAGCTATGCCACTTTTGAACCAGAGGCTCCTCTATGACAGCACTGTCAACAGTCACACAGGATTTGATAACTGAACTATGATCATGACGCACACTTTTTATCTCTTAGACTTGTGTAAATGATAAAATTACTGATGGCTGAATTCCATTTAGCTGCTTCAGTTTCAGTGATATTGTCACTCTGTCATGGCTTACTGGGACGCTTGAATAGAGCCATTAATGTTAATGCTAATAGTAACACTGTGCTTTTCCTGCTATGACAAGTCAAAATGTCTGCAGTGGAAATGGTTGATTAAAATATTTTTTTTACACAGTCTTGAGTCATAGTGGTGATCTTATCTGTCCTCTACAAAGTGACAAAGTGAACGGTGTGACATTGGTCAGCTGCATTTGTTGGTCAGATAAAAATCATACTTTCTCTCCTCTTTGCAGGTGACCTAGTGTGTTCTCCTTCTGGTTTCCAGCAGCAATGTCACAGAGGAGTGGGCAGGAGGACCCGGAGCGGTACCTCTTTGTGGACCGCGCCGTGGTCTACAACCCGGCCGCACAGGCCGACTGGACGGCCAAGAGGCTAGTATGGATCCCGTCAGAACGCCACGGCTTCGAAGCTGCCAGTATTCGGGAGGAGCGTGGAGATGAGGTGGTGGTGGAGCTGGCAGAGAATGGTAAAAAGGCGGTGGTCAACAAGGATGACATCCAGAAGATGAACCCACCAAAGTTCAGCAAAGTAGAAGACATGGCTGAACTCACCTGCCTGAACGAAGCTTCTGTGCTTCACAACCTCAAAGACCGCTACTACTCTGGCCTCATCTATGTAAGTATTTCAAATTGAGGTCTTTTTAATTGTAGTGCTTAACCACTGTGTCAGCATGGAAGTCCATCGAACTGTCTATTAACTGCATTTTAAAATATTACTAAATCCCCCAAGATTCCTTCATTCACATTGCCTAAATCTTTTTCATTCTAACCACAACATCTTAATATCTTATCCATTACTTTTCATACTTAAATCTCTGAATTCAAGAAACTAAGAAACACATTTCCCTCAATGAACTAGCCATCATGTCCTACATAAGCTGCTGATTTCCCTTGTGATTATGACCCACTTAGTGACATGCATTCCTGGAATAGCCAAGACACGGAGCTTGTGGGCCACCTGAGACTCCAGGGGGGAGGCAGGGGCTGAAGGGTTCATGCTTAGAGGCCCGGTCACAAAAACAGAAAAGGAGCTTGGCTAAACTATATTTTACTTGGGTGGATGTGAGAAGTATGGTCTGTTTAAACATTTCTCCATTCGTTAAGAGATTTACATAAAATAATATCATAACAGACTGGTTACAGCTGGGGTTGTCTGAAATCATTTACTTATACTTTATTCTTATGTGCACATCCTTTAAAAAACAACTACTTTCCATTCAGGTCATGGGATTATATTCGGTTTTAAGGGAAATGAGCTGCAGTTGAAAGTATTTTTGTGGTTTTCTGTCTTGGCCATTGAGATGGAGCTGTGGAAGATTTATGGATGAAGTCATGGCATCTGAAAGGTTAATGAAGACACTATGTATTCTGTGTGTTCATGAGGCATGATTACATCACTGTCATCATCCAGTAGATGGCCTGCCAAACCACCACCGGCATAATGGCATTATGTCCCTCTGTGGTATAATTAAAGGAAAGAATCCTTTCCATATGCAGGTATTCTTACTCTGATGGGAATCAAACAGTGATGTTCAGTTTATCCTACAGTAAGAGTTGTTTTGAAATTAGTGTTTTTTACTTTATTATTTTACCTACTTTGTTTGATCCTTATCACATATGATTTCACACAAGCTTTTTGATAACTAAAGTATGTCTTTTGAATACGTGTAGCGTTGCATTATCAATAAATCAAGCTGCCATTTTCATGACTGATCAATTAATTTTGTGGTCTATAAAATATCAAAAATGATGGAAAAATGTGGATCAGAACCCAAAGAGATGTCAAATTTGCTGTTTTGTCCAACCAGCTGTCTGTAAATCAAACATATTCAGTTTGCCATTGTAGAAAATGATATTTACAAAACTGAAGCTGTAGTAAATGTGGCACTTTTCCTTTAAATTTACCTCAAGATGGATTGATTATCAACATTGTTGCCAATTATTATTTTTTTATCTATTCATGTTAGTTCTGAAAATAAAATATATATTAAATATATATTATATAATATTATAAAATCTACTACACATGTCTTGTGTCTTTTTGTGATCGATATTAATAGAAGTATGTGACATTTGTACAAAGCTTCACAATGCACAAATATGCTACAGCAATGAGAGTGCAATCCTCCAACATGACAGAATAAGAACCAAAATCTTTTTTTCTGTATTGTGGTTAAATATATAATTTAATCACTATCTAATTAATGTAATGTATTTGTGGCTAATGCCCAGGCAAGGGTTTAACAGTATGAGCTCTGCCATGTGGTCACTGTCTACTGATGGCTCCCTGCCAAGAGACTGCTTGATCTGTTTGTATCTCCTGAGAGCAGAGGTTGCTTACCACCATATTGGAACAAACCTTATCTTACAAAACTGTTTAAAAGTAAATTTTGAGTCATAAGTCATAAAGGTGATTTCTTTGTAGTTGTGCTGGAGCAAAACTCTTTCTTTATTCTGCTTGACTTTTTATTTATTCAGTCCAAGTAAACATCTTTGTATTTTTTTTGTATTTTAAGAGGGGGGGAGAAAGAAGTGACCCCAGCCTCATCTCTTAGCTCAGGGAGGCCTGCTGAGTCACAGTGTAACCAAACTGCCTTAACAGAGTTCTTTGTGTTCACTGATAAGCAACAGCTGTCTGCTCAAGTAACTGAAAGTGTTTTCATTTTTTCTGTCAGAAAACTGATGTTTAATTAACAAGCAATCCATGTGTTTGAGTGTTTTTGCTGTTCTGGCATGCCTTTCTTCTTATCCAGTTTTTCATGCTCAGTCAGTGAATTTTTCTGCTGCTACGTTACCATCCTCTTGATTTCCCCTCAAAGCCAAAGTCCCCAAGTGTAAAGCAAATGAACAAAGAGTTTTTATGAGATTTGATTTGCACGCATGCAGAACTCTGTTGGTCATTTTCTTCAGCATTCCCAACTCTGCCTGTTTTCCTGTCCTGCTCATGCGGCACACAGCAGGCAGTGGATGTAAAGGTGATAATCGTGCTTCAAACTTGTTGACATTGAAACATAAAGGAGAGAAAAATTAAGAGGGAAATATATGGCAACTTACTATACTCCTGTTAGTATGGCTGACCAAATATGGTTCAACATAATAGCTGAAAAGAATGGAGGAGGATTAGATATAGTCATGTGATTAGGGATGTAACGATACACTCAACTCACGACTCGATTCGAGTCACGGTTTTTTGTTCACGATACGATTTTTTTCACGATTTTTTAAAAATCAAAATGAGCTACAGACAAATTATGACCAAATAAAATTATCTTACTATTTGTAGGAAAAAAATCTTTCTTTACAGAAACTCTCAAACAGTTTGTGTTCTTATAAAAAGTGCAACTTACATCTTAAACAACAGAACACATGACAAATATCTGCTTTCTTTAGAAACAATCTCACAGTAAACTGCTGTTAACTGGTGTGATGTGCAGTTTTCGCTCACGGGGTGGCGTAACCAGAGCTCTAAGTTAACTTTTTTGATCACCAGCCAATCAGAATTTCCACTAGCCACATTTTTTCCCGTGCAAAAAAGACAGATTATGAGAGCAACTGAATTAATTTGGTCATTTTATAAACTAAAGCTTAAAATTAATCTTACAATGAAGTTGGGAACTTAAGTACATACAAAAATTATCCTAACATTTCATTACTCATTAACCCTTACATTCTATTCAGGGTCTAATATGACCCATTTTTTGTACATAACAATAAAATAAAAACATTCAAAGTTGCGAGCAGCACGCGTCAATTTCCACAGAGCACCTTGAGCGGACACAGAAAAAGCAAAGAGAAGCCGGTGGATTTTCAAAATAAAATACCCCGTGCAACCTGACGGTCGTAAAAACAGACAAAAGCGAAACTAATTAACTACGTAGCATATTTGCACATGTAGAAGCATATTTAGAAGAACATACACCGGGAAAATGTCCAAATCTGAGCAAGTAAACAAAGTCTGGCGGGCTAAGCGCTCGCTTCTGAAACACTCCTGGTGGGGTTTGAAGTCGCGTGCAGGGCAGACCAAATACGCCATGCTCACGCAACACGCTGGGAATCGTGTTTGACCAGTGAGAGCACGCGCTGTGTGGGTTCCCATTCACCAAGAATCGCGATTCATTTTTTCTGTCAACCGATGCGAGTCGTCACGCATTTGTACCGATTTTTAATCATGTCACGATGCATCGTTACATCCCTACATGTGATGTATTATTGAATGCAGGCCACTGTATGCTCATGCTTTGTTGCATTGTTGGTGCAGAGTGTACATCCTTAAGATGATGTTTTTCAGCTCCAGGCTCAGAGCTTTATGTGGAATACTTGTGTGTCTTTATTGGCAGACTGGGGCATGAGTCTCTTTGTTCACAACCGAATCCTAAATACAATATCTGTTTATATTTCTCTTGCCTTTTATCCATGAATGCCTGTCCATGATTGAATTTATCTATCCAGATGATGACAATATCAAAGATCTCCATTGTATACTGATATATCGATTCATTGGTTTCATTGATTAATTGTTGCCAATAGGACATTTTTACTGTCATTATCAGCGTAACGTGGCTACGATACTGGCCAATGTGCAGCCTCCAAACCAAAAAGGGCGTATCTGCTCACAAGTGGAAGAGACCCAGTACATCCTGAGAGTGATCGATTAGCTTGCCAACCCCTGGCAACTAGCCAAAATGTCTGTAATTCATTGTTCGGGAGATGACAGCAGTGCACTGGCCAGAGTACGGGATGTAACCCTGGAGATATCGGAGAATGGCTAAGCTTGTCTGTTAGGCGCAAGAGACATCACTTGGATTTATTTTCATTGGCCAACAGTTGTATGTCTCAAATGAGTTCTTATTGATATATAAAGACTCATTCAGAGTTTGTTGAACGGTGGGCTTTGTATTGAGCACTGACTGTATAATACACAGAGGTGAACTTCAAATTCTTGTGTGTTTCGTGCTTCTTGTTACCTTTTTTGAATTACCTGGCTGTCAGTGATTGTTAAGGGGCCATGATCGGCTCATTAATCGCCTATCAGCTTTTTCCTGCTCCAAACTATTGTTATTATATCGACCTTTAAAAATCCACATTGGTCAGCCTCCATTAACATTTAGACCATGATGCTCCACAGCCAGCATTAGATGTCACCACTAATGGTAATTACAACTCCATTTCATCCAGCCCTTGCCTTTATCGTGACTTCTTTGCCAATTTGCTGGCTTTTTCTCTATTCTGTCTATTCTGAGGTGCATACTTTGTTAAAACCCCAACTCAGTGACTTACATACCATAGTTTCTGTCTAACATCACACTTCCCTGTTTACACATTAGTAATTATTTTTGCTTAATGGAGGCAGCAAGATGTCTCAGACTGTCATTCAGTCTTTTCAGTCATTCAAGCCTTTTCTCAGTTGTCAAAGCTGTTTGAATTTAGGTTAGCTCCCTCTCGTTAGCAGTCAAAAGCACACAGTGATGACAGGTTTGTCTTTTTAATCAAGTGCTGTTGAGTGAGATTAAGAGAACCTCAAGATTTAGAGCAAATACAGAGCCATGAAAATCTTCACGGTCTGTCTGGGCAGTATTGGAAATAATTCAAATTGCTTCTGTCAGACAAAGGCATTTCTTTATGTCCTTGGTAAGTTGGAAATGATACGTACATTTTTTTTTTTCAGTGTTTAAAAGGCTTGGTAAAGCCCAGTTAGCCCAGCAATGTGAAAATGGAAAGCACCGATTAATACAATAGCGGAGACCCCAGTAAATGTTTCCCTTTTTCCAATTGAGAGAGGCTGAGGCACTGTTGCTAAGCACTACTTGGTTCACAGACTTTTATTTGGACATTTCCGGAGGTCTGGGAACCTTTTCAACTGTGTCAGAGTTTCCCTCTATTCAGTTTCACGGGGTTGTAGGCTCAGGGTTGTCTTGACCAGCTCCAACCCATTTCTTAGCTCAAAATAACATACATTATGTATTCAAAGATTGATATGCAGTTCAGCTCTCAGCAGATATTATTTCAGCAAGTTTCCAGTGATTAAACATTCCTTCTTCCAAGCTCTGCATTTTGAGAAAAGAACAAACCACAACACACTGCCTGGCTGGCTGGTTGGCGTCTTGTTTTGCTTGGTTGTGTAGGTGTCCAACCTCTTGCCCATTGAGCCCCATTAATCCCCCAAATACCCCCTGGGGTTCACCATCAAGGACAACCAGCTGAGTCATTTGTCTCCCCACTGCTTGTGGCCCATGCTGGGTCAGGAGCACTGATCTGTCTGTCTGGCACTGAGCCCACTGTAAAGGTTATTATGGTGATGTTTCTGTGGTTCATCCTGAGCTGCATGAATTTGATTTTTACTGGCAGTTGCAGTAAGCAAGGTGTGAGAATTGGCCTCTTTAATGTAGAACAATGCTACTGCTGGTGATTTCACAGTGACAAATCTGTATGTGGCCAGGTTGCTTCACAGAGCTGTGTCTAAAGCATCTGTGCACATGGAAGAGGTGTGGAGGGGGTTTTGATGGCCATCTGGTGACATTACACACACACACACACACACACACACACACACACACACACACATAGGCTTCAGCACCACATGACCACTACCGGTGACATCTCTACATCGGTGCTACTCGTATACATTTCTGAGAGGGTTTTAGAACCTTTGACTTGATTGCTAGCAACATTTGAATTTAATTTAGATCTTTATTTGAGTGAATGATTTGCTGATAATCAGCTATTTATACTACAGCACATTTCTTTTGTGTTGAAATATAATTCAAAGTAGATAATATTGAATTATTGCTCAGCCCTGGTTGAGGCTCCAGAGTATCAGACGACAGCTATGTGTTGTGTATGTGTGAATGTGTGGTGTGAAGGTCCAGCCAGGTGACAGTTGAGATGTGTTTGTCAGAGGTCTTTCTCTGACTCAGTCTCACAGACACGCACACACACAACCCACTCTGCTCCCACAGCATGCTTTGGTCATGTCACCATTGTTCCAATTCAACAACTGGGTTAGCAGGCCCTGGGCCCCTTGCAGTCCACTGGCTGCCACACAGACAACATAAATAAAAGAATGTGGCTTTGCAGCCCAGCCAAGCACAGAGATCTGAAAGGTGAAAAACAAGAGGGAGGGATGCAGCTTTAAGGAGTAAAAAGCACAATAAACAGACGTTACAACTAACAGAGGGTGATCAGGTTGAAAGAGAATATGATAATGATAATAAAAGGCAGTATACTGTCAAACATAACTGCTTAGCAACCTCTTCAGCATGATCATGAGTGGATAGATGGCTGCATTTTATCCACCTAAAACGTTTTTTATTGTCAGGATGTATCAAGACTTTTGATCCCAGTCATTGATGTGTGATTCAAAAAGCCTTAATCTATCAGTGTCTGTGTACTGTATACTGTGTACCCCATGGACTCCTGAGTTAGTGGCGTGTTCCAGCAGCAGACATGTCAGGGATTAACCCTGTCCTGACCTGTTTGACTGCATGTCTGCCTGCATTACACAGCTGCGGGACCGATACAGTGTTCTAGATTAAAATCACCACCCATCTGCATCTGATTACTGGTCACAGGCAAACCTTGTCTGAATAAAATTACCACCTATTAATGTGAAGAAAAGGAAATGTAGAATTTCCACATGAAAAATGAGCAGAGCAAGAATCTTAAATACTGCAAGATATTTGGCCGCGTGCCAGCAACCTGCAGCTGTGCACAGTTTTTTGGCATGATCTGTGAATTCATAATCCACACAACACAATGGGGCTCATGCAAGAACCACTCCTACAAACAGATTTGTCCATAAGTGGCATGTAGTGTACATGCAAATTTAGATTGTGCCATCACCAATTTTGCCGCATTTTCTTTTCGGCACAAACGAGTGTTCCAGACATGTTGTATGAGTCATGTACAGTCTGAGCAGGGTTTGACAGTAAATTTTAAAAAAACATTGGCAACTAATTTTTGGTCTTTGGTTGCTTTTTCTCAGCCACAACACATAAAAGATAGAAAAAAAAAAAAACATGCACCCCAAAATATTTGTTTTTAATATTTATGGCATTAGTGATCTTTAAAACTGCGATTTAAAGTTGTAACTGGACCCATAACCAGACAACACTAGACGTGTTGGTTTGTTTACTCACATCTGAACAGGTATCTGTTTTAGGGACAATGATGAAACAAATATGCACAAACACAAACAATAATCGTTTGAATGGGGTGAAATGATCGGCTATCGAAATTCCATCTAAGTTTAAAGTAAAAACTAAACTTAGGTTTAAAGAGGGGTTTAAATTTAATCCTTGGAAATTTTAAGATGGCTTTAAAGTTTGGGGGAACATAATTTAAAGTTAAACCATGACATCATCACCATTTAATCAGGTTTGAAAATGAATCCTCATAGGTACAGTACAGCCCAGTCTTAGAGACTTTTTTTGTGCACATTCATTGTCAATTTAGTCCATTTAGTGCTCATTATAATCATATACTGTAAAATATTAATTGTTGTGTAATGTATTAACAGTGAACCATGTTTTTTTTTTTTTACAGACATACTCTGGTCTCTTCTGTGTGGTCATAAATCCCTACAAAAACCTGCCCATCTACTCAGACAACATCATTGAGATGTACAGAGGCAAAAAGAGGCATGAAATGCCCCCACATATCTACGCCATCTCAGAGTCTGCATACAGATGCATGCTACAAGGTAAGCCTTGTTTACTGTTTTGTAAATTATTACAGCCTACCTCCCGTGTCTCCTTTCAAAGGTCACATCTACTCATCTTATTTCCAGTGTCATGGTTGGTTAGGTTGAGGCAGTA
Organism: Larimichthys crocea; assembly: GCF_000972845.2. NCBI lineage: Eukaryota > Metazoa > Chordata > Actinopteri > Sciaenidae > Larimichthys > Larimichthys crocea. Next base: position 27,635,859 of record NC_040020.1, on the reverse strand, counting down.
AAGTGTTTTCTGTGTGTGTCAGCATTACATGGAAATGTCACACCCAATTTATTAGGGTCTCTCTCTCGTTTTAAATTGCACTACATACTATAAAGTGTTGTTTGTTTAATCTTCGTTTTGGCATTGTTCATGCTGAATATGTCTTTGCAAAATATTCAAATACTTAATTATGTTTTAGATCAAAATTATTATCAGCCCATTAGTGCCGTCTTTTTAGATTTGATTCGTCAATGCTACCAAGAGACCATGAAACTAATTTCTTCATAGAATTTTGATGGCACTTTTGTTTTTCACATCAATTCGAATTGATTCATTTGGAGAATACACAGAGCAACGTGGTGACAACATGAATCCTCCTATATGCTCACAGTCAAGTATCTATATAGACATAATGTTCAGATTTTCAATTCAGTTCAGACCTCCTTACAGTCGAAGCATTAACTCAATCAATCCATACAAATACGACTACTGTCTTTATCGTGTTTGCTTATCTTTCACAGTTACTTAGATTGCATCTTTTGGAGTTAAAGGAACCTGGTATCAATTTTCTGCCATAAAATTAAATTAAATCATTTTGATGTTACTCTGACATGTAATCAAGTGAATAGTGTCTGTCATCCTCTGGCACCTCCACATCAGTTGTCTGTGATTTACAGAATTTCTTGATGGACACTAAACAAAACTGTAGCCAATGTTGGCTCAGTTTGTTAGCTCGGCTGCCCGGATTGTGAGTTCAGAGCAGCAGGGGAGTGTTAGTGTCTACACTAGTTTGGGTTAAGTCTCTCAGGAGAATACTAACCTCAACCCCCATTAAATCCCCCAAAAATGTTGCTGTCATGTGACTGCTTACTTTGTTTTAATTCACTTAGGAACATAAAATCTTGTAAGTGAAGGCGGTCCACTCAGTGTGGTGTCTTCAAAGATTCTTGCCTGGTAGATGGCCAGCTTCCAGGCTCTATGAGCAGTGACTGACTGGGATCAGACCAGCGAGAACAGAGAGGGTGACCCCATTGTGCTTGACAATAGGTCCTTTGTGCGATTGCGAGGGCCGACCAGTGGGGGTGGTGACAAACTGGACAGTCCCGTCAGCCCTTTTTAGGCTTTGCTCTCCCCGTGTTGGTACACAGAAGAAAGTTTTGACGGTGTCAACAATTAGCTTGATGATACCTTCACCCACAGTAAACTACTGTATTAAGTGACAGCTGCAAGATATTTTTACTACCCCTTTTAACCACAAATGTTCAGATTTTCTTATTCATGGTTATACTTTATTAAGTCTAAAGATGCTTGTTATGATTGTTGATTGAATGGTAGTTGCTCTTCACAGCTGATGATGTAGGAGCACAGGAACATAGTTTCAGTCGTAGCCTTGCTGTAGCTGTTATGGAGCTCTGCCAGTTCGTCATTTAGTCCAGCTGGTTTCTTGTCACCTCCTCCTTTTTTCTTCACATCCTCTATTCTTTACACACTGTGTTTCTACATGACTGGACATAGATGCATGGGGGCAGGGCTGAAAGACCTGTCAATTAGCAATGCATTGATTCCAACATATTTGTGCATTTCTTATTTTCTTGAAGCATTGACCTCTGCCCCGGAGCTTTTCAAAGTGCTGCATCTATACTGTAAGTCTCAGTGTACACAAGCCTGACTTGTAATTTTTAATGCACTACTACTCCAACCCATTTTTAGTTGTGGTCGTCTCTGAATTAACAGTGTTGTGGTTGAAAAGGAGGTTTGTAGGTTGGAGATTAGTGGAGGCCAGCTGCTGTTCAGCTGTGGCCCTGAGCATTTCAGCAACCTGGTTATTATAAATGACTATCCAGCTCTATAGATTAGCACTGGTGGTTTATTTTTTCTTTTCTCCAAGTGGGCAATAAAGTCACTGGAAAGAAAAACACTTTGGCAGATATCATTCCATGTCCTGGTTTTGAAATTTTCTAACCGTGTGTATGTTTGTAGTTAAAATAAGAGTCTGTTAAAATGTTAAAATGGCAGTCTGTTTTTGGCTTATTCAGAAAATTAAATACCTGACAAATCAAGATATGCATAAACCATACAGCTATGTAATATTACCATGAAGTACCATAAAGCTGCCTACAATGGCCCACTATAGTGTTTTACAATTTATCCATAATCGATTAACCATTTAATAAATTTAATCATTCATCAAGAGAAAATCCCAAACATCTATTTGTGTTTGTATATTTGCATATCTTTGGCTTTTAGTTGGACAAAACAAGCAATTTGAAGATGCCCTCTTGATCTCTTGAAATTGTATTGAGTATAATCCCATATAATTCACTGATTTATCGATAATTAAAATAATTGTTAGTTGCAGCCCTAGTCCAATACACCCAAATGTATTTAAGAGATAACTACCAGAATATAAACTGCCAACATTTCTGACTGTTGACAAATATATCATCTCATGTTATATGTCAACATAATGTCCAACCCAGAGTTATCTCAGGATGTTTCATAAAATTTCACTGATTATTATCAGACCTTTCACACTTCATGTTTAGACTTTGCAGTGTCAGTCACCATCTGAAAATGAAAGAACACTTGGGACCAATAATTTGTTGCCTCTAATTTATGACCTTTCATACTGAACATATTGTCAAATCATATTTACGGCTGAAGGGCGTCTAAACCTCGCAGGGATCTGTTAATTACCTCAGCATTGCTGTGAAGCCAGTCAGTGCTCAGATGGGAGGTTAAATGAGGTGTTACCTAACAAAGACAGGGTGTGTAAGCAGACCTCTAGAACTTACTGCACATCTGCCATTGATTAGTGGTCCAGATACTTTACATAATTGACCTCGCTCAGCCGATGTGAACTCACTGACGCAAAAGAAGCTAATTTTATCATATCTGGAAATGTGTTGTAAGGAAATGCTGATGCTTGCCTGAATGAAAACATGTGGTAAAGGACTGGTCATGTCAGCAGTTGTGATGGATTCCAAAAGTGGATGTGCATCAACAGCAGTGAGTGTCCCTAGGTGGGGTTTTGAAACAAGGGGTCTTTGTTTCAGTGAAAATGGTGAAAGGACCCCCCTTCTTTAGTCTCTCCTTAGTGTTTAATCAGGGCGTAGGGTCAAGTCCAGCTAGATCCATCTTAGCTTAGTGAGGTTTTTCCCAAAGTACTTTGATTTTCCAAAAAGAGGTCTGCTCTGTCAACAATGAACGAAACACTTTTCATCTCACGTGTCAGCAGCATTACTGATATTGCTAAAAGATTAAATTACTTATTTGAAGAATTCAGAGCATTCTTCATGAGGTTTCACATGTACAGTCTAATCTATACTGTCACGAATGAACTTCGGAATGTTTATAATGGCACAGTGTTACGCTCAACAAACACTGGCTCACCTGGCACCAATGAGGTCTATAGCAACAGTAATGGCTTTGATGGCCCTTTGAACCAAGGCCTGATGCTGGGCTCCTTCAACCTCAAACCTCCTCCTGGGCACACCAGAGCACATTAAGCACACAGGAAATTTCTGCTAATCACTAAAAAAGTGATCCACCACATTTCTAGAAGAAGCTGAAGGACCGGTGGGTGAGAGACAGACCATCACTGGAACTATTCTTTTTTTCTCTTTTTCCTCACAAAACCTTTGGAACAGATGTGATTGTGGATTGCGAAACTGCTCAGTCAGTAACTGAAGCAGCACTCCTGGTTTCTTTGTAGCAGATCCCAAAAAAAGCTCACACTAATATCCTAAATATAGTACTAGCACAGTTTTTCGACATCCCCTTCAAATTAAATGTAATAAGACAGGTGTGCAAAACTACCAGTGAGAAATACTGAATAGTATGAGTATATCTTCTCTGTGCTTCCAAAAAAAGTTAGTTCCCTGAAGACGTTGTGTGCATCCAGCTAACGTTTTCCTCCCTGACACACAGACCCATTTATTCAAACTTTATCAGGTGACTCCATCTGATTTACATTCATTCACAAATTGTAACTAGAAGCACAAATATATTCCAAAAAAAGCATATAACATCTGTCCTGTAACATCTGTTTGAACTCATACATGGTGGTACACACATGACTGAGCTGTGACTAAAGATACAAAGTAGCAACAAAGCTACAAAACTTTTAATATGTTGCTTGTTCAGAAGTAGCGTCTTATGTTAGTCAGGTAGAGTCATATCTCATGACCATTCTGTTTGGAACGCTTAACAAAACCACTGAGCATACAACTTTTGTGACTGATTAAATCTCTCCACAAAGAGAGCCCACAAAATTCCTACTTGTTGTGATTGCTGGTGCAGCTGATTCCACTTTTGTGGCTTATTGTGCCTCCATCCATCTTGCAATTACTCAGATGTGGATCTACGGGACATACCGTCTCGTTATTGTCACCCAGTGTGAAATGATTTCTGGCAGACTTAGTTTATGAGTCTTGCTTGTAAAGTCTCAGAATTTTTTTGTGTCGAAACCTCACCTGGTGGCTATTTTCATTACATAAGCTACTGGACGGGTGACAACATTATGGACCAGCATTTTATTATACAATATTCTGAGCCAAAGAAGATTTATTTTTGCTTTGTCTTCTTGTTCCTCGTCTCTCTTAAATATATCACCCTCAGTATGTCTTATTTTTCCTTTCGCATTCACATGATTTTTCCATCTTCCTCCCTCCTGTTGCCTCTATTTGGCCGCCATACTACCTGTCGCCACTGATTTATTTTGCACCTGATGTACAGTAGGTATTAATCTCAGATTTCCTGAAATATTTTTTTAAACTGTTTTTTTTAAGCTTTAGTTTGCATACCTTGAATCAGAATCAAAATCCTGTTGTCAGTCTTTGTCAAACACAGTTAATCTCCCGATCAGATTTCATTACAGACTTCAGTTCTCAGAAACGCTCCACACAAGTAACCAAATACTATGACTCTCTATTGCATTTGTTTCCATTTGTAAGCCCTTAGCTGAAGTATCAGTCCCAGTTCTGCCCACACCAGAGGCCGTGGTCATTATAGTCCTAAAATGGGTGGTTTAAAATGATTAACTGCTTTGACTTTCAATCCACATCCCTCTTGACCAATAGTAAATGGTTTTCTGATATATAAAAGGCAGAGCAAGATGAGTGACACGCATTGGGAATGCCACTGCAAACATGATGCAGTCTTGATGTAGTCTTGTTTAAAAAGGCTGTAAAGCTATGTTGGTTCCCTGTCAAATGTATAACTGCTCTGACGTGTTACACTAATAAACAGTCACAGGCCACCGCGTGTTATGAGATACCTTTTCTGCCAGGAAGGGCACTACAGACACCCAGAATTCTTCAAAGTCAGCAATGCTTAAAATTTCTTTTTTGTTGTTGTTATAGTTTAATTTCATGCCAACACTTCTGCTCCATCCAAGTGTACTTAGAAGCAAATCCCATAATTGCCTCGTGGGATACTTAACCCACTATTTTAGTTCAGTTGGAAAATCAAATATATGTGGTTGTCCATGCATAGTCATTATGCAGTTTTGGAAGTGTTATTTTGTCAGACGTTGGTCATCACAGCCCTTAAGCTAGTCTTACATCATAGATGGATGTATGGTTGGATTTGCAGGATTGCATTAGTTTTTAGATTTTCCATTTAAAAATATGTAAAAACAAAAAGTCCTAGGCATACACAAAGTAGGATATTTGTATTTTTTTTTTAAATTTCCAAACAGCTTCAGTGTTACCCACAGAATGACAGTATAACTTACATTACTATATTTCTAGTGAGTTATTCTTTATTACTTTATTTTAGTGTTTACTTACAAACTACTTTAATCTCTTCACTTTACTTTTCCTTTTCCCCTGTTACACACATACACCTACATTTGTCTCTTTATGCACACACACTGGCCTGAACAGCCTTGTTCTGTATCACTCAGGAAAAACAGTATTTTTATAGTCGTTTTTAACTTGCATTTGGCACCTTTTCATCCGCAGTTTTGTTTTCACAGCAGCAGGTGACCCGCGTGTAGAAGGGGCTTGTTGTTAATAATGTTGCCGTTTGTGGTACCAACCAGTTGTGTTTACTGTTGCAGCCCATGCTGGTAAAATTAACACTGTGTTGTGTGTTTGCGCCTTTAATGTAATACCAGATAATGTCTCACTCCACTCCATGTGTCTCCGCACTGGAGCTGTGTGATTGTCAGTCGAGCACATGGGAAGAGGAGAGCAAGGTGCAGATTGTAAAAGTAGTTCAGCTGGGGAATTTTGGAAATATTCCAAATCAGAAACTGTTCATGGGAATTAACTGGAAATGAACTAGTAACTGAGTATTGCGGGGTAAGCTAGCATCATGATAAGATCATAACCTCATAAATGGTCAATTAAATAATAATGCTAGCTATAGCTTATATCATCTAACTTATCAGTTAGACTTATGAATATATTTTCATGTGCTATTTGCAGGTTAAACATTGATACCATACATCAACTATATTTACCCAATTATATCATCAAAACATACTTCTCTTTATGTAGTCTATGAGCTCAAATGTGTGGCTTCAATAGTCTTGTGCTCTGAGCTTCAAAGTGTGGTCCAGGGCTCTAGAAATCATCCGTGCATGTGACGGAGGAATGCGCAGTGCATGTAGAGGGCGTAGCGTCAATAGCCCTGCAGTAAGCAGTGTCCTATGTGCATGTGATTGAGAAACAGCACAGATATTCAAGTGTGCTTGCATGAAATCTGGTTGTTTTAGTCAAGATTGTGCTAAAATATATTTTCCCCAACTAGTTTCCCGTTAAGGGCCAACCTTCATTTTTGTAAATTCATGGTTAATTCCTGTTTATTTCCTTAAATTCCTGTTAATTCCCTTGGAAAGTTTCCAACTTTTTCGCAGCTCTATTGGTGGTTGCCACCCAGGTAAAAAAAAACCCATTTCAAAAAGATATATCTATATACTACTTCAAAGTAAGTCAAGTGTTTTGAATAATGTTGCCGGATTAGAGCTCGTCTCAGGACTGTGTGGGCGTATACAAACTGTGATTTGGTTGCACCTGTCAGGGTGGGACAGGATCGTATTAGCCCGCATGTTTTTGTGACATCACGCATTTCACAGCGTAGCTCCACCCAGGATCAAGCTTACTGCGTTTAGTCAGCAAGAGTAATTTAAAACATCTGTTGAAAGCCTTTGAGAAAGCATCTGCTATGGCTGCACAATTCATGTATTATTTGTAAACAGAATTTAGATTTCCATTAAAAATGACTGTCTGATTCAGTTTTCTAATCAGTATTTATTGTAGATATTTGCCTTAGGAGAAGGGGCTAAGTGAGCTGCGGGCTGCTCTATATGACACTCCAAAGGGAACGAAGTCTTTGATTTTCATTTTATAGTTGAGTGGACGCTCATTTACTGAGATGACTTCAATAACTGCTAGTTGATGACTTGGGTAATGGGCTTAATATACTGTCTGCAAACAAAGCAAACATCATCAGTAACATTATTGTAGCTCTCTCTTTCTTCACAGACAGCACGGAGACAAAGCTCTATTTCCTCCTATTAATGAGAAAGCATCATGGTGCTCATGGATTTGTCTTCATTACCCTGAACATTCAGCTGATGTGTTCTGCTATTAACATCACTGTGGTTTTCTGAAGGTTTTTGTCCTGCTGTGACACTTAAGTAACAGCTAGATCAGCAGGCAGGATTGATTTCTGAGGTGAGTGTTTGCACTTCATTGCCACTCCTAACTAGAGGCATTAGCCATCAGTGGCAGACACTGGCCCAGGCCCAGCGTGCCACAGCCTCACAATGAGCTCACTGTCGTGAGCTGAGATCAGCCACCCCTTCCCCCCCTCCTCTCTCCTTACTGGGAGAGACACCACATGCAGAGCTGCTGTGTTTATGTCAAAGCCTCAAGACATCCACAGATTTTTCACTGTCACCAGTTCATTGATGCAAGCCTTTTCTATTTGAGTACTACTTTTATCACCATCTGTGTATCCTTTGGCATGTCCATGATATCTTTTGAAACATGTCTGAAACGCTATGAAGATTACTTGCTTTATCCCAACTTTTATACAATCTTACTTAATTTTAATAACCTGACAATGACTTTGCTCTTAAAAATGTCTGGATCTTATATTAAAATGATATTCAGATTTCTCAGCTGTCATGTGAACTAAAATTATATATCCTGGGGGAATCTTCGCTGCCTACCCAACGAAATTAAGTCATGTGAAGCTGGCAGGAGCAGTACAGATCACGCGGAACCCACAAAACAGTCCTTATGACTGTCAAGTAAGGTTACAAGAATAACTTCCCCTGTTTGGGTTGAACACAGTCTTCTGCCAGTAATCAGCGATTTACAACCTGGAGAGGTTGTTAAGGGTGCAGCAGTGCTGGCAAATTGGTGAGTGGACGTGAACAGTCAGTTTCACAATGAAAGGATCATATCTTTCCACTGTGTCTGCAGCCAGTCTGATAAAGGAGACAGTAGCTTTCTGGGCAGCGTTGTCTTTGTGTCTGATTCAGACAGGGATGTGAATGTAAAGAGAGATGAGACAGAGGTGGGGGCAAACAGGGGATTGTGTTTGCATGTGTGCTGTCATGCACGGAGCAGCAGTTGACGTCATAGCTTGAGAAATCCTAAAGGACTTGAATAGCTGTCGTGTATGCGAGCGCTTGCTTGTGTGTGTGTATGTGTGTGTGTGTGTGAGGCCCATTCCCCTTCATATGGCACTTCAGTGCAGGAAGTTTCTGGTCCAGGCCAGGAAACCCAGGTTGTCCCTGATGAGCCATCCAGCTGTGTCCTCAGTCAGATAACCTTCCATCATTTTACGCTACAGTCAGCACTTTAGTCCAGGAAACCTTCACCTCTGGCAGAGCAGTCCTGTTTTTTTTGAACATGTACAAAATTAGTTGAAATATTCACAACGTGGAGCAGTGGTTTCTAACATGTTTGGCTTGTGACGCCACAAAATGGAGCAACATGTACGTATGACCCCTTGTCACATATGATGGCCTTGAGTGCCATTATGAGTTGTGATGTGTGTTTTTTTTTTTTTTTCTGGGATTGTGTTAATAGATTTAGACGCCTGATTCGGTGAAAGTATTCAGTAATTTGTTAAATTGCAGAAAAAGAAATTAAAATTTTGTGATTAATCTTGGCATTAATCAGCCTGTTGACCTCTGGGATCGTGTGCTCTGCTGCTCCATATGGTTAAATGATCAGTTCTCTCTTCAAGCCATTGCTACTACTGTGATTTTAATCATGTGTATTTTATTAGCTTGTTACCAGCAGTTTTCATACCTTTACAAAGAATCTTATTTTGAATGCTACTCTCTTAGATCTCTTCAGCAGGTCTTGATCATTCTGATGTAGAGTGGGTTGCATCCACTGATTCAGGAACAGAGAAATAATATTCTGTCAGCCTGTCTGTTGTAACTCTTCAGATCCAAAGTGAATTAATTTGCAAGCTCTTGTTGCCTTGCAACCATTTGCTCAGGGCTAACTTGAGGGCAGTGCTTTTTTCAGGCTGTTGCTGAATTAATTTTAGAAAATGTTCTATGTTTGGATAAATATGAGTGTTCAGACTGGAGTGAGCTTATTAACTCAGAGCCATATTTAAAGTCAGAAAAGACCTGTCTTTTCCTGAGGTATTGATGGTTTACCTCTCCCAAGTCAATCTACTAATGCACCAAATTGTCAATCGCCAGTAACTCCTTCAATTACCAGACATGTAGACTCTGCAATACAGGTACAGGACTGATGGCCTCTGAGATCAGCCTTCTTGATGAACAGGCACTTACTCATCAAAGAGATACAGGAAACTGTCTTTGCTAGAATGACATAAGGCTGAGGTTGATGGTAAGGTCAATGAACGATCAGTCTTAAACTGTCAAACCAACCTGCAAGTGTAATGAAGCTGCATTTGGTATTCAAGGATAAATCCATATGATTTGGTTTAATGTTGTGGTGGCATCATTAGAATTAAAGATCATTTTAGTCACAACATTTTTAAGAGGACAGTGTGAAATTAAAGGCAATTTCAGCAGACTGTTCATTAATTGAAAGACCAATAGATAATCTTGATAAATAACTCTTAATATGAATTTCATCATTATATAGCAAGTGTTCTTAATAATTAAATTATACACAGTTGCATTTCTGATTGACAGAGACATGACACTGTGTCAGGCCTAAAGTTTTTGCTCTGAATGAACCGTGCAGCAATAAGACAGAGTGCTGAGTGAAGAGAGTCTGATGACTTTAATCTAATCTATGGACTTCTTGCTGCTCAGCCATGCATGTGACTGGACAGGAGACCCTCTCCCTGTGGGGTGCATTGACAGGAAGACATAGTACTATTTTCCCATGACATCATCATCATTATATTCCCCTATAGGGCCTCTAGATGACTCTTATCTGTCTCACTCTAAGCTCCGGGATATTCCAGAGTGTCTTGTGAGCTTAATGGAGACACATTAAATGTCATATTTTATTGCCACATGACCACAGTGCTAATTTCCCTCAGCACAGTGCACATTAACATTTTTAGACAACAAAAGAATTGGATCACTATTTGAGTCATCGTACTGTTGGCTGAAGTCATGTTTGGAAAAACTTTTCCACATTTAATTTTATTAACCTAGCTGATGTTTTTAGAGATCGGTCATTATAATAGTCTACTGAGGACAGTACTGTTTATTTGCCTCAGTCAAAGCTGGTAGATATGAGCTTATTGCAGATATATTGAATGTCTGTCAGTGTACATTTTCAAAATTTTACTTGATTGTAAAATCAGGGATTGCTGGTTCTAGTCCAAGTCTCAAAATTGTACTTGGTCTGCTGACATTACAGTTGCTTTATCTCCCCATGCAGTGAATTGACCTCAAAGCGTCGCTTCGCTGCTTTTCTGACATCACATTCCAGGAAATACCTGTGGTGAAATGCTGTGAAGCCTAAGCCTACTGAAAAATATGCCCTGACACAAAACAATTTTGTTAGTCTTATTAAAAAATAGTGTCAGGCTATGAAAAACATGACATTTTAAAACATTTGATGGCACACTCGCATGCATGTGCCAATCTTGACTTTGACCTTCAAATCTGCTGATAAGACTTTACTTTTGGCACGATGTTTTGATGATGAGGTTGTCAATCAAACCCTGTGAAAGCACAGTAGAGACCAAATCACATAGCGACTGCTGACGCTGACTTTTTTCTCTTTCCCCTTTTCCTCGTCTCGTCTCCCACAGATCGAGAGGACCAATCCATTCTTTGCACGTGAGTATACAGTGTTAGTCCACTACTGCATGAATCTTTATATTTTCAGTTTTATAGAAACACTTTTTGTGATTTCTTAAAAACTGTTGTCATTGCACCAGATTAAATGTTAAAAGTATTTTAGGTGTACATGCTTCACACATGTTTTTACACCGTATTACTAGGATTTGTATGTATTTCTTTCTGCTTTATATTCTCTGAATCACTTTATGCACTATATTTTCATGTGGCTTTTTTTGTCTTTGTATTGGAATGAAATTAAATTAACAGTGACCATAATGCATTTACTGGCTATTATATAAGATCATGAGCAGTTCAAGTGAGCCAGCTGTCTCAGGGGCTTTGATGGTTATTTTAAATCGTCTATCTCAGTGACACTGAGCAGACAGTCACTACTTTATAGAAAGTGAGAAATGTGGGTCTGAGGAATGCCTCACATTTCTGCCACACAGCCCACAGGCTTGTGGCAAGTGACAAGTGTCACATATGACAGAGATGTCAGCAAAGAAAAATTCCTGAGAGGGTATCGAGACATAAACCATGCAGCAGCCCTCTTACTCAGGCAGGGTAGGTAATGAGGTGTTATTATGTCCTTACTATATACAGACAGGGTGTCAAAATAACTTAGATAGATGATTCACTTAAACACCACTACAAACAAAGACTAAAACACATAACATCATTACATTACACAAAATATCAGGTTTAAATAAAAATGTAATTTATTCAAATTACAGATTGATTGTTTAATTTTTTCACATTTTTGATTGTTTTAAAAAATATATATAAAGTAACAGTGTGCACATACTCTAGAGTTCAATCAACAGCTCTTTCAGTCAAAAAAAGTATTAGGTTCACTAGTTAGTATTTATTGCATGGTTATTGTATTGAATTGTATTGTATCACTGTATTGCACAGAGAAAGACATATTCATGCTTGCACATACTCATGCATCAGTATATCTATATTAACATTAAAATAGATTGTGAACATTGTCAAGGGCTCCTGCTCCGAGATACACAAACTGATTACAGACTAGTATGCAACACCAAAATACTAAAGCTGGAGACACTACACAAGACATGATTAAGTCACCCCCCCTTTTTCTATGGCTAAAATGGGGTAGCTGAGGAATCTAACACCTAGAAGCCCAAGGCCAACGACAGAGACATTGACATAATCCCTCCATGATAACCCTCTGTTCGCTATCCAGTGAAAGTGACAGCTCTTACACACCGCTCTCCCAGACTTTACTCTAAGCCACATCACACTCACTTAGTCTGAAAGCAAAACAATATTTTGTGCATACTTGGTGTATGCAAATTTGCGCTTACTGTAAAACCTCAAGTATGCTCTAAATGTAAACTGCCCCCCCCCCCAAAGTTTTTGCTTGGCTTGAAAGACTTGAGAAGATTTCTTTCCTGTTTTTCTATGCTATGGTCACTGTATGACAGAGCAGTGAAAAGCCGGGAGCGCTTCCACACGCCAGCAACCACAGGCCTAAACTGGACTGACACTCAAAAAATATTGCAGAGAAAGACACACATGATTAGATACACACCAGTATTTAGTTTGAGTCTTAAGATTATATTTGTGCATTTCTTTTTCTGTTTCAGCAGAAAATAGGACAGGGCACCTGCATATCTGTTATAGGAGGACAGTATGTCTTTGCTTTGTTGATCCGTTTTTTGGGATCACAGTGTGTGTAAGGCATAAATGAAAGGATCCATTTATTTTAGTGTTTCACACACACTCTGAGGATGCCTGTTTTTTGTGCATTGTCTTCTTTTGCCTCACAGAGGTGAGTCAGGAGCTGGCAAGACGGAAAACACAAAAAAGGTCATTCAGTACCTGGCACATGTTGCCTCCTCCCACAAAGGAAGAAAAGACCACAACATTCCTGTGAGTTTTCGTCTTTCTCCTCTCTGTAATTTAGATTTGCAATGCTTGAACTGAATGAGCCCATAGAAAAGTGTGAAAATAATAATGTTAATGTTGAATTTAATGAAAAATTAATTCCTAAAACTATGCCCCACAACCCCCAAAGACCAGGTTTATCATCTTTATGACATTATATAACACTTTAATTAGATTAACAGTCATTTGAAATAACTAATGAGCAGTCAAGCAATTAGGTTGAGGTGGGATTGTTGTGGGCCTTGTTGACAGTTACTGACATTTACTGATCATTACAAATGGTATAGTCATGAGTATAGATGCCAGCACCTGTGGGTGACATGGCTTTGTGCATCGGATGTGTGTACACACAATCTAACATTTTGCATTTGTTTATCTATAACAAACAGCCAGAATCACCAAAACCAGTGAAACCACAGGCAAGTATTTATGCTTTCTTATACACCATGTTCACGTGCATACTACACTCATATTTTCCTCTCCAACTAAATTACTTTCTCTGAAATGGACTCAGAATATTTGTTTGACACGAGCCTACTAAGGACTCATAAAATGGTTCAAGTTCAGACACCAGAAGTAACAGTTGACACTTCATGTACTGTATTTGGTAAAAATGCACTGAAAACAGCATATTTAGCATATACATTTTCTGTCTCTGTCAGGCACAGAATGCAGTTGTAAGTACATTTTAAAACTTGCATGATTATTATGTTTTATGTGAATGAGTTTTACTTTGTTCAGATGTGTAATACTCTAAATCTGCTCACCATTATTGTGATTCAGTGAGACATAGTCACATGCATGTTGTTCTTATTTATGTTGAGCATTGGTTGTTATCTTGTGCTGTATGAAACTTAGCCATTTCTGTTGCTGCGAAAATAGTTCAAATGCCTATTCTGCTTGTATTATAGCTAGGCATGTATCATATCTGTGTTTTAGACTTTTGTATGTTAAGATGGTGACCTGTCTTGCTTACAAGTGTCAGTTGAGGCCATCCATAAGAATAAGTCTCAGTCCTGGTCACCTGCAGTCACTTCCTGTAGCCACCTAACCTGTGACTGAATTGCAGTATATCTGAGATGCACAGCATAAACAATTAAATACCTGTTTACCTAGAACACCAGCAGTAATCTGGGTCTTGAGGGCTAGGATTATAGACCACTGAGGTATTATAATAACACCTATTGCTAATTCCATCCACAGACTGCTGTAGATTGTGCTTAGATTCTGACATTAGTGCATGTTTAAAAAATGTTTAGCTTGAACAACAGGTTCATTTGAATCCATAACATCAATGCAATTTATTATTTTCCACAATAACAATTGAATCTCCCCATATTCTACAGAGTGGAAACCTGTTTTATGTGAGTAGTATGTAGTTTTTCACCTATCGCACCTCACTTACAATACAAATGGGGTGCTGTACCCACTCTGTTGTCACTTACCTTTTACCCTTAAAATAACTATGTTATATTTATGTCTATTAACTGTTTAACATTGCCTGAAGCTGGGCAGTAGATGCTTTCCATCCACTTTAATCTACCCGCTGTAGTTCTGCTTTAACTTCTGCATTGCATGATCTGCACTTCTTGTCATTATTAGAGTTATTAGAATCTACTTCTTTCAGACATGAGTCATGAAGCTGATGGATCACTTGTTGATCTAGGCGTCAAGGATTTGAGGAAAATAAAGCGCTCTAATGAAGCAGCTTAAAGGTCAAGTATGTAGGATGTAGTGACATCTAGCTGTAAGATTGCAGGTTGCAAACAACTGAATGGCCCTCACCTCACCAGTCCTTCTTAGTGTTTAGGAGAAACTACTGTGGCTATAAACACACATAAAAACAGAAAAAGGCCCTATCTAGAGCCAATGTTTTTTTTGTTTTTTTTTACTGTAAAAACATGGCAGTGCAGTATGGCAGAATCCATGTAAGAGGGCCTGCTCTCTCTATAGCTATAAAAGGCTCAATATAAGTTAACAAACATAGTTATTGACATTTCATTTCTGCAAATAGATCCACTTAAATAATGTTGCAAACTGGACCTTTAAGCTAACGCTTAACAGCTTAACTGGAAAATTCTGAAAATTCCCCTAGCAGTTATTTATACTCAACGACTATCAAGCTAGCAGCTCTCTACACCTTTGAAATTATTGTGATGTGATCCAGATCATTTATGTAGAGAGAAACTAGAGAAACAACAAAAACACACAGTGCTCTTTTTACTTGTCTCAAGCCTTAAAACTGAGAGTGCAGTTTCTGTGCAATGCTAAGATATGACTAATAACTAATAATAACTAGGATGCATGAATTTCCTCTCTGTTGTTTCGCCAACTTACAAAACTGAAGTGAATTAATCTACTGAATTTACTGGCAACAGCTGTCATTGTAGCTACTTGAATCAATAGCTGCTGGCTTAACTTTCACTTGCGGTAATATAAAGCTGTGATTTCAGCATAATAATTGATTAATCATCCAGTCTATGTACACTGTACGCCTAAAGCACCTAGTCATAAGGGACTCACAATGATCCTCCTGTTTATGTATCTTCATATTTTCTGTATGTAAGAAGCTAGACAACAGTTACAACACAAGATATCCACCTAACATGTATGTTAAGTATGATTAAAGTGGTTCACTGGTTTTCAACCCAGCTCATGTAAATCACTTGACTTAGACCTAATGGAGACCTTTCTTACATTAAGTTCAGCCTATAATCTCTGTTGACCAAAATGTGTTCTCTCACATTGGGTTGATACCGTCCAGATTTACTTTGAGCCATTTCCCAAAGCATGTTCTCCTTTTTCTTGCTGGTGAAAAGAGCAACTTGTAATGTTGATCTGGCCTTGTGACCTCTGGAGCAGATGAGCACTGAATACAACTACTGGCCTCATAAGACTTAGTGAACTGATCCTCTTTGACTACACTCAATCTCTCCTAAAGTACTGTTCCTGCCCTGCCAAACAGCCTGCACTTTGATAAGAGACATACTTGTTGAGGAAAAAAAGGATTAGTTTGAAGGAGATAAGTCTTTTTTTAGTTTCAAAATGACATCTGACATGCTCACTTTACAAGAGGAATGTGGGTCAACTTCTAATGCTGCTAAATTGCCCCCCCCACTGGTGTTTGTATTCTTTTTTATGTGCGTACAACAGACCCCACAGATGAGTAGATGTTGCCAACGAGCAATTTTAACAACAAGTTGCACCACAAGCCTGTGTTTATATAGCAACAAAGGCTTTCGGTTTGAATCATCTGCTCTCTGTGGGCTTTGCTACTGCTCAGATAGATGGAAAAGGACCGTTTAGCCCTGTTCATTCCTGATGCTCGAAAACTCAATTAAAAGCAGCCCATCATGCTCTACGGCCAAAGATCACATTACAAGTCTCACATCCTGAGTGCAATGCTTATTCCTCATCCCGCAGAGTTCCCTTTTGTGGAAAATGGCCTCCTCAAACCTTCAGCTATTTTTGACGTAATGGGAAAATATTCCACTGAGCCATAAGACGAGAACATTGCAGAAGGAATTGTTTTTTCTCTCAGCCATTTTGGATTCTCTGGTCATGACAAAGCCCACAATGTGGCTTTGATAGAAACGGAGTGAGCCACCTGTCCAAACATCTGCATAAGTCGCTTATTTATTTGTTCAGCCTCATAAAGTGTCCAGGCTGTTTTAAGTGTTTCTGTTGTGTGTTGTGGACACATTCTTCCTGATATGATAGAGAGTCTGGCTGGCTTCTCTTCACAACAAAAAGCCAAAATTTTCCCAGAAATGTTCACTCAATCACTATCATGCAGTGTGACTGTTTATTAGTCTCAGTCAACTAGAGCAGGACTCAATGTCTTGCAGTTTAAACTTCAAAAGATAAAATGCCTGCAAATGGATTTAACTGTTTTATTGAAGGATCACCATGTTCAATGGATTAGTTTATATTTTATGTTCTTGGTAAAATACAAAATGTCCAAAAGCCTCAAGTCCACTGTCAAGAACTAATGGTTTCAGCATTTTGATTTCTTGAATTTGATGAGATTAGTTTTGTTTAATTGGTTAGTCTATAAAACATTAGAACATAGAGCCCCAAATTAAGTATTTAAATACTTTTCACACCACATCAGAGTTTATAAACTGGAAACTGTTTGTCATTCATATTTGATAAATGACTTCTCTGTTTGACAAAAAAAAGAAGTGATTAATAATCTAATTGTTAAAGCACTAATCAGGTCAAGTCTTTTAAGTGATCTACAAAAAATATTCCTTGTTATGTGGAGAAGCTACATGATCTTTTGACCATACCTTTATTACTTGAAGTGCAGTGCTTTTCTCATTTTTAAATCATGCTGTTTTGGATGAAAGTGACTTAGTTAGTAAAAAAAGCTATTTGTTGCATTGCTCTTTTAGAAATTTTAAATTCAGCTGCAGCTCGGGATTGGGAAATTGTTTAACTTTTAACAGTTTGGCTCCAAACAGTAAATTATATTTATTATACATTGTGTATTGAAGGACAACTCCAGAAAAATAAGATCCACGGTACCTTGAAGATGCCCACCACCACACAAAAAAGACATAAAGTTGTAGCAACATTTGTAACCATACACATCAATGTTATCATGATGATTATGGGCTTAATTTACTCAATTCCTATTAGTCCAATTATTCTCATATACTCATATAGTCATTATATGTGTGCCTAAGCTAAGTAGTCTTTGTGAAATTTTAATCTCAAAATGTAGTAAATTCAGGTAGCTCTTAACATCTGTGATGCAGCTGTGGAAATACAAAAACCAGTGCCACTTTGTTCATTTACACAGTGATAATGAAGTCTTCAAGTATAAAATATATGACTTGTCTTCAGACGTCTACTGTCTTTGTCTGCATGTTTATGTTTATTTTTTAGTCATCAGTTAAAATCAGTGGTTCACAGCTACTCTTATTTTTAAGTTGGTGGAGATTTTTATGTGGTGACAAAAAAGTGCTATAACATCCATCTGTGTTTTTCAGGGTGAATTGGAACGTCAGCTTTTACAAGCCAACCCCATCCTTGAATCTTTTGGGAATGCTAAGACAGTGAAAAACGACAACTCGTCACGTTTTGTAAGTACAAAAAATGATGTCCATGAAGAGGGGCTACATTCTTAATGTGCATCTCCACAAAGTCCACTCCATAGCTTCCTCCTGTCACAGCACTAACTTTGGCTCCTGAATCAGATGTAGGTGACGTTTTTGTGTCATCTAGAAAGACTTTTTGTGTTTTGAGAATAAACAGCGGTAAAGCTAAGTGGAAGTAATTTAATTATCCTACTTTTCCTGTAATTATATGGCGCCTGCTAGTCATTAATGATGCCTTTGATGTAGTGGATCCTCTTGGACTGGAGGCAATTCCACTCAGCATACTTCTTTAGTTGTGACATAGGACAAGATGGACATGAGTAAAGTCTTTTTGTGGTGAATTAATTGGTCAGATTGAAGGGAATTTTCTTCTATTACTAATTACTGTGCTGCTTCATAAAATGAACCATGGCCAGCTGCAACAGTCATAATGTAGTGCTTAGCTCAGGATTTAAATGTACAGGTGCTGATGTGAGCACATGATCTGTGTCAGTGTTTATGTTTGTGGAAAGGATTCATGCTGACTTTCAGTACATTATCCTGTAAACATTAAACTTATCAGATGCTCCTCACCATAATACCTCACTGTTCCAGCAGACTCATTATGTTGCCTATTGATTTCTTTACATTTTATCTTATCTTGTCCACTTACTGAACGTTTATCTTCTGGTCATCTCTGCAGGGGAAATTCATCCGAATCAACTTTGATGTCACTGGATACATTGTTGGGGCCAATATTGAAACCTGTATCCTGTTTTAAAATATTGACTGGCTTTGTATTGTTATCAGTCCTTGTATGTGAGTGGTTAGCCAGGAGTGTTTGCTGAAAGCACCCACAAAAATGAATCCAATAAGATATTTTCATTATAGAATACTATAATATGTGCCTCATGTATTAACATGCATGTCACATAGGTTTTGATTTAATATCAGATTGACCCACAAAACAGATGTATTCTTTGACCATTCTGTGTCAGATTTGCTGGAGAAATCCAGAGCTATTCGTCAAGCCAAAGATGAGCGCACCTTCCATGTTTTCTACCAGTTGCTGGCTGGCGCTGGAGAGCACCTCAGATGTAAGTAGACTAGGCTTTTATACCATCTAAGTACTTATTATCCTCTCTGTCTGTCATCCCTCTAGACCACAGCTGATTTTGGAAGTTTTACTATGTAAACGATGAATGATGTTAGACAACAGCATAGATTTTTCCATTGTTTATATGTACAGTTGACAAGTTGTACAATTGATTTATATCTGTGGCACTAAAACTCAGTCATTTGTTAGTCCATAGGGCCTTTTCTTTTGAGATTTAAAAAAAAAAAATAATCATATTGACCATGTTTTTCCATTTTCTGTCAACAGCGGACCTGCTTTTGGAAGGATTCAACAACTACCGCTTCCTGTCCAACGGTAACATCCCAATCCCTGGCCAGCAGGACAAAGACAACTTCCAGGAGACCATGGAGGCCATGCACATCATGAGCTTCGCCCATGAGGAGATTCTGGGTATGTTTTTCAGAAGACCGGCCTCAGAAACAACAGTCAGATGGTTGACGGACTGTTTTATGTGATGTCTGACTATAATAATGTTGTTTTCCCTGGATTCTTATATCTATAGCCATGTTGAAGGTGGTGTCCTCAGTGCTTCAGTTTGGTAACATTATCTTTAAGAAGGAGAGGAACACTGACCAAGCCTCTATGCCTGATAATACTGGTAGGTATCTCACACACACACACACACACACACACACACACACACACACGCAAACACTCTTTTACATCTGCTTCATAACCTCATAACTTGGAGCTCACAGGTCAACACATTCTCCTCCTCCTTTTCCTCTTCCCATATATACTTCAACTCATCTCCTCCCGTTTTCCTGCTTCCCTCACACCGTGTACCTCATCCACAGAACAGAGGAACTTAGCGATTTATGTCTTTTCTCTGTCCGAGCCTTGTCAACCTGCCATGAAGCCCCATCATTATGTGGATTTACTCCTGAAGGAAATGGGGCACAGCCTTCCAGTTCCTCCACATGTGGCACTGCATATTTGGCACTTAAAAGAGGGAGACAGGGAGAGAGAATCAGGCTATTGCCGATGATGCAGCTTGGCCAGAAATTCCCAAATGAGACGAGCAGAACTCAGGACTGAAGCAGATGTGTTCTTTTTAAGTAGTGAGACTTGGCCGCTCTAGACCAGATCCTGCTTTATTCTAATTTTCCACAAGCTCCAGCCATGTAAAATATGACATTTTTCCCAGTACATTTCATCGGAAACATCTTTTATTATATCATATTCGAAATATTAATCAATAATAGGCAAATAGCATTATAGACCTACCACATTTGACAGGGATGCTTCAGTTCAGTTTGTATAGTTTGTATATGGGGAAAGAACCTCATCTGTCAAATCACACTTCATCTTGACAATTTAACACTCAGGTATAAGTCAAATAGACTGTTTGAAATTACTATGGCCTCTTTCCATTATCATTTAAATATATTTTTTCTTATTTTTGCTTTGTCCATCTGTGTTTCTCAGCTGCTCAGAAGCTGTGTCATCTGCTTGGTATGAATGTAATGGAGTTTACCAGAGCCATCCTGTCTCCAAGGATCAAAGTGGGAAGAGACTATGTCCAGAAAGCACAGACTAAAGAGCAGGTCAGTAAGCTATGTTTCTTCTCAGTGACAAAAATAATGGCCTATCATAGTAATGACGCAAGTGAAGTAGGTCTTTTCAGTGCAAGTAAATGTCATTATGGAGTAATAGAGTTGTGTAATTGAAAGAGCTATTTCAGGCAACAAGGGTTTCAGTAGTACAAGTATGTTTGAGTTTCTGTTAGTATGGAGATGGGAGTCAGCTGTGACTCTCACAATGCATTTTGGGAAGAAACCTCCAATTACCAGGTAAAAAAAAAGATCTGATATCAAAGAGATTGTTTCTTATCGTTCTGGGCACAAGGGAAAGTTAGTTTTACCTTCTCTGAAACTGCTCCAAAGTACATCTCCTGTTTATGAATCATTCATTGCCAGCTCAATGGATACAGTTCTTCTCCCAACTGTTTTAGATAATAACATGTCTGACTCAGAAAACATGTGGAGCATTATGTATTGCCAAGATATACAAGTCCATTTGTCCAGTGTTGAGTAGATTTCCTTTCGATAATCTGGAAGCATGTCTGAATAAAACTGACTCAGTCTCCCTGCCTGTTAAGTACACGCACACTCATCTTTGGTAGTTTTGTATCTCCTTGTATTGTCTCACCATTACTTTTTCCACTCTCCCTC